>NW_026691211.1:0-278602 GCF_020826845.1 Diceros bicornis minor | reverse complement strand
CTACTGATTTTTTTACTAGATCCTGTTGGACGTGGCATGTTACAAGTTTCAAAAGGCTCTTTAAATTATTGTAGCAGGCTGAAGTTATTAAATTATAATGTAAGCTCTTTATAGATGAAACAGGCAAAAATACAAAAAGCCATTCATCAATTTATTTTTGTTAAAAAATCAAGTGAATCTTACCATACACATGAATGACTTTTGGCTAGACAGACCTGAACTTGACAAGATGGACTCATTGGTATGGGGAACTTCTTTTGGAATGTTAAAATGGGAGAGGATATATAAATTTTACCTGAGGGTGACCCAAGTCGATATGGCAGGTTTAGTTGCTTTTACACTCTTTCTGAGTTATGATCTTGATTAAAAACCTGGTCATAGACATTCCAAGACATTTGGACCATTTTATGTATCAATATAATAAGATGTTTTATTTCTCTGATACTTTCTGATTTCAGGGTGTCTGGGAAAAACAGTTTCTCAACATAGGTACTTTGGAATATAATTTTTGATTGTTGACTTATTGAATCATAGAATTGTTGAGTTGGAAATAATTTTAGTGGTTTAGAGCCTAACCTCTTCAATTTCCAGGAAATGGAACGTGAGGTTTCTTGAGTTAAGTCGTCCACAGTCAGACTGCTACTTTAGTGGCAGAGTTGGAACTAAATGCTCAGATGCTTGTCTCCAGATTCCTAGTACAGTGCTCTCTGTGCTGCGTACTATTAAGTAGACAAATCAATGAGTTACCTTCTCATATCATATACATAGCCAGCAGGGTCGATTATTTCCCATATGCATTTCTTTCCTTTCTTTTTTAAGTAACTACTAACCACAATTAATTTATTCCCCTGCCATGTTTAATGACCATCCTTGTGTGTGTCTCCTCGAGCACACGTGTGAACTCCCTAGAATGGACACCTGCCTGTGATTGGATTGTTGGGCCAGAGGCTGATGTGCCTCAGCCTCTTGATGAGCTGCAGCCAAATCATCCTCTGAAGTTTTAACAATTTCCATTCCCTCCAACAGTGTTTGAGTCATCCTTGCCCTGGGAATGGTCAGATTGGCATTGTCAGATTTTTAAATTTTTGCCAATCTGATGGGTGAGGAATGAAGTATTTGTTTTCCTCTTTTGACAAACGCATGGAGCTGTGCAACTACCAAAATTGAGATACAGAACAGTTCCAGCACCCAGAACTCCCTTGAGCTGCTCTTTTCTAGTCAACTCTTCCCCCAACCTTAACCCCTGGTGGCTAATGATCTGTTGTCTTTCTCTATGGTTTGTCTTTTCTGGAATATCATATAAATGGAATCCTACAGTATTTGGCCTTTTGAGTCTGGTTTCTTTCATTTAGCATGATACATTTATTTGAGTGTTCATCCATGTTGTTGACTGTATCAGCAGTTCCTTCTGTTTTATTGCTGAATGTAGTATCCGTTGTATGAATTTACCACAGTTTATCCATCCACCAGTTGAAGGACATTTGAGTTATTTTCAGTTTTGTCTTTTTTGACTATGAATAAAGCTGCTATAAATCTTTATGATTTGAGAAGGCAAACAAGTTTTTGCATGAACATGTCTTCTTCTCCTGGGTAAGCACATAGAAGTGGAATTGCTGGGTCATATGGTATGTGCATGTTTAACTTTATTTTAAAAACTCTTTGTGGTAGCAAAGTCATGGCCCACAAAGGTGTCCTAATCCCTGAACCTGGGAATACATTGGGTTACTTGGCAAAGGTGAATTAAATTTGCAGACAGAATTAAGGTTACTGATCCACTGACTTTAAAATAGGGAGAGGATCCTGGATTATCCAGGTGGGCCCAGTGCATCACAAAGGCCCTTAAAAGGGAAAGAGAAGCAGTAGAGTAGAAAAAGATCCAAGGGAAGCAGGGCCAGAGAGATGCCGAGTTCTTGGTTTTGAGGGTGGAGGAGGGGGGCATAGGCTAAGGAATGTGGTGGTCTCTAGAAGCTTGAAAAGGCTAGGAAATGGATTAAGCTTTAAAGTCCCCCCAAAAGAACCTAGCTCTGCCAACACCTTGATTATAGCCCAAAGAGACCCGTGTCAGACTGCTAACCTACAGTACTGTAAAACAATAAATCTGAGTTGATTTAAGCCATGAAATTTGTGCTAATTTGTTACAGCAACATAATAAACTCCACTTTAAAACTGTTTTCCAAAGAGGCTGAACCACTTTGTGTTCCCACCAGCAATGTAAGGGTGTTCCAGTTACTTTCCATCCTCATTAACACTTGGTATGCTCAACCTCTTTAATTCTAGTCATTCCAGTATGTACATAGCAGGATCTCAATGTGGTTTTTATGTGCCTTTTTCTCATGATTAACGACCTTGAGCATCTTTTCATGTGCTTATTTGCCATCTGCGTATCTTCTTTGGTGAAGTGTCCAAATCTGTGACCATTTTAAACTTGAATTTTCTTATTGCCGAGTTTTGAGAGTTCTTTATAGTCCTGTCAGATATGTGATTTGCAAAGGTCTTCTCCCAGTCTGTGGTTTGCCTTCTCCAGCCTCCCACGAGTGTCTTTGTAACGTCCGTGTAACATAACTCGAGAGGTTTCACATGACCTTATCTTCCTTCATTGGGAAACAGAGTGAAGTTGGAGCACTTGAGTCCAATCAGACCTTGATCAGAGTTGGGTCTGGGTCTCAGTTTTAGTAAACCCAGGCCTTCCACTTTCCCCCTGTTCCTGTTTGCGGTGCTCCCCTCCCCCGCACAGGGGTCTGGTCCTAAGTCTGGTAGATCTGTCTCCTCAGGTTTGGGAGCCCACAGAAAACTTAGCTACGCCCGTCAGACATCTCAGCGTAGCTCTCCAGCCTCCTACCTTACATTGTTCACAATATGGCAAATTCCCAAAAGGTCACACTAGCAGTATGTTTGACTTAGGCCACTTCCACCACTTCTGGAGGTTTCGCTTTGCTTTGTGGAAGCTTTTGGCCTATTTCCCCAGATTCCTGTGTGGCACCAAAACTTAACACAGGTGCTGTGAGGAAGAGCAGTTGTGTGTCTGAGAGCCTTCAGGTTTCCTCTGCCACACCAAACTAGAAGTTTGGCTAGTTTCTCTTTTCCATAGCCGAGGCTCTGACTGAGCAAGCCAGAGTCTCGGCAAGCACCTAGAATCAGAAAATGCCTGCAGGGGAAAGAAAGATAAAAATCCCTGCTCACATAAAAGAGTTTTCTTCTTTCTGGAATTTTAGTTGGTTGGTTCTGAAGTTCTCTGATGCTCTAAAAATATATTTATAATTTATCTGGCTTTGTCCAGTTTTGCAGCAAGAGTGTTTTCCTGTCCTAGTCTCCTCTAAACCAGAAGTTCCCTTGTCATTAGTTTTTAACTCCATCAGTTATACCCTGTCAATATTATTATTGTTTGGTAAAGTCATGCTTTCAATGATTTATTCAGACGTTTACCCTTTTTTATTCTCACGATCCATTTTTACATCTTAGCATTTCTTCTTCTATCAATTTCTTCTTAAAGTACATTCTTTTTCACTTTTTAAATTTTTTCTTTGAGGAAGATTAGCCCTGGGCTAACATCTTTTCCTATCTTCTGCTATTTTGCATGTGGGTCACCACCACGGCATGGCTGATGAGTGCTGTAGGTCCACACCTGAGATCCAAACCCATGAACCCAGGCAACCAAAGTGGTGCGTGGTGAACTTAAACCAATACACCAGGTGGCTGGCTCCCTTAAAGTACATTCCTTCGATGTTCCTTAATGAGCATTTGTTGGTGGTAATACTCTTAGTAAATGTTTGCATAAAAATATCTTTAATTCACCCCAGTTCTTGAGATATGGTTTGATTGGGTATACACTGAAAGTGATCGTCTCTCTGTACCCTGAAGAATTAATCCAACTCTCTCTTGCCTTCCGTTGTTAAGACACGTATCATGGGTCTAAATGTAAGTCTCCATAAGTGTTCTGTCCCTCTGCGGGGCTTTGAATATCTTCTTTTGTATTTGGTGTTCTTTGGTTTCCCTGGATGGATCTGACTCTAGATTTATTTTTTTAATTCTGCTTGAGATGTATTCAGCTGCCTGAAGCTAGAGTAGAAGAATTTTATCAATTCTGGAAATTTCTGTTATTATGTCTGAATATTCCTTTAAATCATATATATATTTATATTTTTTAATTCAAATATATATGCACATACTTATTTATACACATTCAATATATATTCATTAAATATATATTTATATTATTTAACTCAATGTATTATATTATTCAATATAATGATTTATGTTATTCAAAAAATACATATATTATTCATATATATAGTTTCATTTACTTGACCAAACTCAAGCCAGGCTCCTTTGAGCCCTCTTCTTCACTAGGCCTTGATCTTGGCCTATAATAACTACAGCCTCTCAGCACAAATGGTTTCACCCCACACACACACATTAAAGAATTAAACACTGACATAGTTTCTAACAGCTCAAATCCACATCCCTACGATGACCCCTGCCCCCTTATAGTGCCTGCCTGAGAAAGCTCAAGGCAGCCAAAAGAATTGACTGTTTGTTCTGGCCAACACTCGATCATTGGCCCCTGACATCCCTTTCTTAGAGCATTTACCCAAAAGTGCTTACAACTGTGAATCTTTCCTCTGTCTTTTTGAGTTGTGTATGTGTCTCCTATAACTGCATTTCTCAAGGTTCTGAGAGCCATTCCTTGAGAGGAGGACAGGGTGTCTGTCTCCCAGACTCTGTGAGAGGAGAGAAGTTAAACTTTGATCATTTCCAACTAGCAGACACAACTGGCCAGATCACACTGCACTGACCAACACTCTGTAGCTGTTCCCTCCCTGACTCTACTGAGCCCCTGCTCACCCCTCTGCCTGCTCCCTCATTCTCCCTTTCAAATGCCCCGTCACCTCTGTACAAATCAAATTGAATTCAGCCCTGTTCCCTCTTCCCTACTGCAGTGGTATATTACTGATTAAAATCTGTTTTGATCTTTTTAACTAGATTCTGGCTTTGTGTATACTCTACATTTAACACACATCCTGATAATCTCATGCATATGCATATATATGCATATACCAACACAACCATGGGCCCTCCAGGACCAGTTCAGCTGACCCCATCTTATCAACAGAGTAGTTCCGCATTTTCTTTCAGGAACTGACACCCCTCGTCCAGTTCAGGCCAGTTGAGACCACCAACCCATCAACCGGGCCTGCGCAAATGCTTGATAAGTGACCTTTTTGACATCGAGCTAAAAGCTCCATCCTCAGATCATGGTAACACTGCCAATTTGTGAACACACATCTGATGAAGAGCCATGAAGCTTGACTTTGCTTGCGCAGATCATCAATTACCTCACTTCTCCTTACTTCCAATCATCTACCTCCACACATCAGACCACCCTACCCTTCATCCCATAAATTGTAACCCAAGCCCTGGATCAGGGAGACAGATCTGAGACAGACACGTGCCCCATCTCCTTGCAGATCAATCTCACAAAATAAAGCTACAATTCTTTCCCCAAAAGCTAATGCCAGAATAATTACCTTTTTTAATGTAGATTGGGCAAGAGAACCTCAATATTGTGCGGTAACATCAATACATATATATATACTTAATGGATGTTTTATCTTCTTTTTCTTTTTCTTTGCTGAGGAGGATTCACCCTGAGCTAATATCTGTTGCCAATCTTCTTCTTTTTCAAAGGAAGATTCACCCTGAGCTAACCTCTGTGCCAACCTTCCTCTATTTTGTATGTGGGTTGCCACCACAGCCTGGACCACTGATGAGTGGTGTAGGTCCATGCCCAGGAACTGAACCTGGGCCGTTGAAGTGGAGTTCTCTGAATTTAACCACTAGGCCATGGGTCTGGCCCATCTCTAACTGTTTTGAAGATGTTACTAGAGATGTAATTGAAGTTTCACTATGATCTCTGGATTTCCTTGCTGCTCCTTTAGTCCCTCACTTCAATGTATGTGTTTCTTGCTCCATCTTTCATGCTAGAGGAATTCCTCAAATATCTAGTGGTCCTTGGCTACCCATTCGTATTTCTGTGATGAGGAGGAAACAGCTGAGTATGATCTCTGTGGGCCTGATGGGGCCTGTGTCTGTCTGGACTCAGTGTTTCTTCAGGGGTGTAGAGTGTTGACATAAACAAGCAAACAATGTTGGTACCCACACTGATCTCTAACAACATACTTATTCCACACATTCCCACAATGACAGACATCCTCTGAACACTTGGAAATGCTGACAACACACACACACACACACACACACACACACACACACACTATTTGCAAATGACCAGCAGCATTCAGCCTGTAAACTGCACCTGATAATGCACACTGATAATCAGAACATACACACAAACTCACACACATACAGACCACTCACTGTCTCAGAGCCCACAGTGACTTGAACTCTAAACACACACAGACATCAACAAAACACACATTCACATAGATGCTATAATAGCCATGCACCCTGTGACCATACAGAATTGCTGAACACACACACATCCACACAACAAGGAACGTGGCCATGCACGTGTGGGCTTGATCAGGGGTTTTTTCACACCTCAGCATCAACATGGACACCCCGGGGCGAGAGGGAGAGGCAGAGGGAACAGGGGGAACATGGGGGGAGCAGACAGGAGGCACTTGCATAAAGCAAATATGATACCTGCAAAGCTGGTTCCTAAATGACATATGACTCAAGGGTATGAGGAGCCAAGAGGGTCTGAAATGGTACAAAGGAGGTGACTGATACAAACCCATCACAAGATATTGAAATGTAAGGGACAGTGATATTTTAAAAGGCACTGAGGAGAGTTCATCAAAGCTTAGGTATAATTCCAGACAATGAGTGACATGGAATTCTGGCCAAAGAACAGCCATTATTGCTGTTAAAATTCCTATTTAAATGTTTCTTATAAAATTATACTCATTGAAAAATGACAAATATTCATTGGTTTAAAACATTTAAAACATTTCAGGATAAAATTACTGCAGGTTCCACTTTTATTGAGTAGCTTTCCTTGGGCGGCTATAAAAGCTGGATAAAGCACACAGAACAGCTGCTTGAAGGGTCAGAGAACATGCCGTGCAGGCAGGACTTGGGGGTCTATAATCTCTGAGATGAGGGAAGCACAAGATTGTGAGCACCAGCTCCATGCAGCTTCTCCCCTAAGGCATTTGCTATTTCAACAGTGAGAGAAGAGAGTCTGAGTAGAAAGAGGAGGAAAAATGAAATGAAATTTGGTTCCAGCAAAGTCCAGTAACTTCTGCTTCCAGTCAGATGTGGTAAAGGCAGAGCAACAATTAAACATTGATTTAATAAATACAGTGTGTTTGAAAACACCAAAGGGATGTGGAAGAAACAGGACTAGATGAAATAAAATTTCAAAAAGTTAAGAGCCTTTTTAGGTGAGATTGCCAGACATACCCTCACCCGGGGGAATTTGCGTAATCTGGACTGTGGTAATCAGACTTGTGTTAGCAGAAGACAATAGTAAGTATAATCTGTCATATTGATCTATGTTAGCTTTTTAATATCACAAGTTTTGTTTCCCTGTTAAATTTTATTGCCTCCACTAGAAGACTCTGTGAAGGGAAGGACATTGTATCATTTGCCACGTGATCTCCAGAACATTCTTCAGTTGGGGCTGCATGACTACTATAGATATTTGTTAATTGTTGGTTTCATGAATGCTATGGACTGAATGTCTATGTAACCCAATTTCATACGTTAAAATCCTAACCCCTGACGCGATGGTATTTGAAAGTGGAGCCTTTGGGAGTTAATTAGGTTAGGTGAGGCCATGAGTGTGAAGCCCCCATGATGGGATTAGTGCCCTTATAAGGAGATGGAGGGCCAGAACTCTCTCTGCCAGATGAGGGTAGAGCAACAAGCTGTCCTTCTGCAAAACAGGAAGACAGGTCTCACCAAAAACAAATCAGCTGGAACCTAGATCTTGAACATCCCAGTCTTGAGAACTCTAAGGAATGCATTTCTGTTGTTAAAAGTGCCCAGTCTAGGGACAGCCCAGTTGCGCAGTGGCTAAGTGTGTGTGCTCCACTTCGGCGGCCTGAGGGTTTGCAGGATCGGATCCCGGGTGCACACTGACGCACCGCTTGTCAAGCCGTGCTGTGGCAGCGTCCCATATAAAAAGTAGAGGAAGATGGGCACAGATGTTAACCCAGGGCCAATCTTCCTCAGCAAAGATGAGGAGGATTGGCATCAGATCTTAGCTCAGGGCTGATCTTCCTCACACACACACACACAAAAACCCAAAAGTGCCCAGTCTAGGGGCCTGCCCCACCACCTAGTGGTTAAGTTTAGTGAGCTCCTCTCTGGTAGTCTGGGTTCGGTTCCTGGACACAGACCTACGCCACTCATCAGCAGCCATGCTGTGGGGGTGACCCACATACAAAATAGAGGAAGACTGGCATGGATGTTAGCTCATGATGACTCTTCCTCAGCAAAAATATAAATAAAGAACCCAGTCTATGGTATTTTTGTTACAGCATCCCATACTGACTAGGACACTGAGTGTGTGAATAACTTCATCTAGATCCATGATCCTTCTTCCACGTGACACATTATTGCCAATGATTCCTAATTTGGTGTGAGTCAAATGTCCCTTAAGGATCATAAAGACGTTAGGGACCTTCTCCGTAGTTATGTACATATTGATACGCATGAAAACGTTGCATCAAGTGCTTTATCGACGCCTTAGTCTCACACCTCATCCCATTAGCCTTCAACGAACCTCAGTGTTACAGCCAGTGCTTTGGGAAATAGAGGAAAGTCCCTGGACGGAAGAGGGGCTGGTGTCCATCGTGCAGCTCCTGTCCTCTGCCCAGCCAGCTCCAGCGCAGGGTCAATTTATAAGATGGGCTTTCCTCCAGGCAGCTCTGTCTTTCTCCCAGCCTGTTCTCATATAGGATGATCTCACCAAGAGCAATGAGTGGAAATTGGAAGGGAAGAGCTACAGAAGGCATCTGCCAGGGGAAATTCTTTGTGGTTACATGATCTAGAATATGGACACCCGGCTGCTCTAAAGGGTCCTGAAAATGGAACCCTTCCCATGTCTGCAATATCCCTCTATGTCCTCTTTCCCCACCATCTCTCTGTTCTTGGTGGCAAAATTCCCTTGGCAACGACAATATAAAAATGCAAATAGGGAATGGTCCATTTCCAGTCTCAGAATTCTGTGAAATTTTACTGCCTATCCCCAGTCTCCCAGGACTAAGGCCCTTTTTACTCTTTTAAGATTAGATCACATTTTAATCTCCTTGAATCAGAGTTTTCTCTCATCCTTGTTATGTATATACATTTTCTAACACAGAATATTGAAAACATTATTTTTGGCCCTACAATTTCCAGATTAATTCATAGCTATTTTCTGATGGATGCATGCCTTTTTAATTATGTTTATAACTCCATTAACTATAGAAATTGACTACATGCTGAGTAGTAATGTACTAATACAGGAAAATGGCCCATTTTTATTCATCATAAAGTTTCATGTTTTCATCAAGACAAATACACGAATACTTAATTATTCAGCAAAAACTCTTACTGTGTACATGTAAGCAATAATAAATCTATTGGAGTTGGTTTACCTTGTCGATTATTCCTTGTTTCTGAATTGTCCCTTCAGCATTTCCATGAACATTTTAGAATCCTGCATCCTTATCCTACCATTTTAAATACTAGGTCATTGACAAAAGTCCACATGAAGAAATACGGAATAGATAGAAAATGACTGGCTTACTCTGGTCCTAACTCAGATCACGTAGGGCTTGAATCGTTGAACAAATGAGCCATTAACGGCGGCTACACCACTGGGATTTCCTGATCTAACATCGGTTATACAGCCTATTGTGGATATGGACTCTAGAATAGGATTGTGCTGTTATCCTCAGGGTAACTTGTTCTGCTGATCAATATTTTGGATCAATAAGTGATAAAATATTTTGACTAGCTGGTCTAGATTTTAATCACTCGGTGGTTATTTTCTTCCCTGAGGTCACCCCAACCAAAATTCTTAGTCCATTTAAGTTTTGTTATCCCTTGATTTGGCTTACCTTTGTTTTTTTTTAATTAATTGAAGCTCCATAGGGTCTTCTCGCCTTATTTTGTCATTCCCACCTCTTCAGGGAAAGGTCAATTTCACTGTTTAAATGTAAGAGAGAGTAAAACCCTCGAGTGGCCCTTCATACAAGTTCTCATTTAGACAACAAATGATGATGTTGCCTTTGCAAGGTCTGGTCACCGCGGCTTTTACACCGTGTCACTGAGCAAGCAGTGCCTGTAACACCAGAAATGCCAGAGGAGATGCTTTTTCTAAACAGGTGTGGGCTGTGTTTGCCGATTTTCTTTTAATTTTTAAAGCTTTCCTTGAATGCCTACCTGTGTTGGGTTAACAATTAATATAATAAATAATTATTGGGTTGAATTTATTTTATTGTTAACTTTTGGTGATTATGTGTTCTGATATCAGATTACGCAAGGAGAAACAACTCTTATTCCTCATAGTAACAGTACTACTTCTATGAATTAATAGATTAATGCAGTATTAGATTAGGAGTTAGTTTCTGTGACTGAAATTAAGTATATTGTCGAACCCGAAAGCTTTCTTAATTGGTGGCTGAATTTAGGCCAACGAGGGTATTGTTTGTACTCCCTCTCTAAGGAAGGTTGTATCCTGTATCTAAAAGGCTGTACCTCTTTAGGGCTGGGTCTGGAGGAGGCAGGAGGCTGGACAAGTGTGGAGCTGGCTCTGGCCCAGAGGGATGAGCAAGAGACACAGGGCACCTGCTGCCACACACAGCCGCAGCAGACATCACTCATCAGTCACGACATGCTTGGCTGCAGAGCCAAGAGAGCCCCCAGTCCAACAAGGTGCACTCCGAAGCCACTCCCGGGCAGAGCAGGGGACTGTGATGAACCCATTTGCAGTCCCTGCTCCCCTAAGACGTGCTGCAGGCCTCCTCTCCCCACTTACCTCAGCAGCTCCTCACTGTCCTCGGGACTCAGGCCTTCAAGGCCCGCCAGCAGGCTGCTCCAGCACTTCTCCTTCCTTATCATCGTCTCCCCTCTCTGCTCCCACTCTAGTTCCAGGGCAAGTTACTTGTGGCTCCTGAGTGCTGCTCCTTGGCCTGGAAGGCCCTTCCTTCACCCCATCCACCCTGTGCACTCCTACTTACGCTTCAAGACTCGACTCCAGTGATGCCTCCTCAGGAAGCCCTCCCTGATGCTCCATCTTCCCAGGCATGCTCTGGGCCACCACTCTGCCTCCTGCCCACGTCCATCACTGCCGGGAACCTTGCTGGGCCCTTGTCTGGTCTCCACGTCCAGCCTAGCCCCTAAGGGGGGGAGGAAATGCTTAGGCTCAGGCAGTGGAGCAGACTCCTGGACCGTGGTGACACTCTCCACCCAAGGAGAGGTCATTCATTGACCCACTTCCAGCTTGGGCCCAATGCAGCTCAGGGGGAGCCAGGACACAGGGAGGCTGGCTCTGGGCTCCACAGGTCACAGGGTCAGCCTAGAGAAAGGGCACAAGGGGCCACACAAAGGGCCTCAGGACAGAACTCCAAGTCAACAATACCCTTGCCAAGGGCAGCAGGGGCCAAAGGCAGCTGCACAGGCCGCAGGATGTTCTGGTGAGCTTTTCATCTGCTCAGAGAGGCCCAGGGCTGGATAGAAGGAACTCAGGAGGCCCGTCTGAGGTGGAGGCCACCTCGGGGGCATGTAAGCAGAAGCTGAGCTTCCCACAGTAAGTGGAATCTGAAGAGGTGACCCTCAGACCCCTGGCAGCTCTAACGTCTCCGAGTTGGAAGTCAGTCCCCTCAGTCACAGCCTCTAGCTGCCCCCTCATAGGGCTGTGCCTCTCAAACACAGCTCCCAAGGTGAGTGGAGGCTGAGGGTGAATCAAACTTCCTACCCGTGGGAACCTCTGTGATCCCGGCCTCCCACAAGGGGCCAAGGATGATGAGCAAGGGACAGAGGGACTGACCCACACGACTTCCCCACGGATTCTGAACATGCTTGTGATTCACGGGGCCAATTAGTATCTGTCCTCATCTCCACTCCTCTCTCCCCAAAAGGACATGTCAGTGTTTACTATGACATCCACAGACACATCAAGGGCATCTGGGAAGAGTCATGTGTACATCTGGAGAGAAAGGAACTGTGAAAACCAGTAATATCTGCATCCATGTGTGCAGATACTGACATCCACATACAGCTGTCACATTCCTCCAGCAGCCCTGGAATACTCCGCAATCACGCTGACAGGTTTTGGCACATGGGAGCCAAACCAACTGGTGCTGTCCCCGAATGCCACCACTGCTGGGGCCTACCTTGAGATTGGGGGGAGCCTGGGTGCCATGCCCCATCTCACAAAATTCTGGCTGTTGTCCAGGAGGGTCTCACAGCCTTTGAGGATCATGCACTCCATGGCTATGTTTTCCTGGATGCTCTCTGTCTCATTTACTTCATTGTTCATTATCCTGTGGGGACAGAAAATAAGCCAGAGACAGGCTGTCCCCACCTCTCAGGGAGAAGGGAATGCCGGGCCTCTGGCCAGACGTAGGAAGAAGGCCTGGCACCCAGGATGCTCAGGTGGAGCCTGTGGTCATGAAGGGGGAGAGAGCATGCATATTGAATACCTGCTGTGCTGGACACTCTATGGGCATGATCTCACATCATCCTTCTGACAGCCCAAGGAGACAGATGGCCTTATTTCAGAGAGACGGAAATGGAGATTAATAGCTAGAATGCAGGTCTGATCTAAAAGTCTGAACCATGTCCTTGAGGGCACATGCCTGGGGAGACCACTCGGGGGCCATGGCAGTGAGGGCCCCAGCTGGGAGGAAGCCACCTCTGGGAACACCAGGGGCCCATGGCCGGGAGGGCCCAGGCCCTAACAGGCCCCAGCTCTGGGCTGCGTGGAGAATGCGGTTAGAGCCAGCCCCTGACCCAGCGGACCACACAGGCTGTCCAGCTCCGCAGAGCAGGCAGTGTGGGAAGGTGAGGGGGAGCTCTGGGTCCTAAGCCCACCTCCAGGCCCTTCCTCCTGTCGGCTTAGAGCCTCAAGCGTTGGGCTCTTGCCCCAGACAAGACCTTGGAAGAGGCTCCACCTTAGAGTCTGAGATCAGAAGTGCTGTGTGTGTCCATCCTCAGCCCTGCTCGTGGGAGTGCTGGGAGCTGAGAGAGCCATTCTCCATTTGCTTTGTCTCTCTCTCTCCCCCTCTCTACGTTGCTGCTCTCTCTCTGACTTGCTTCATCACTGTCTCTCTCCTTCCCCATCTTTGCCTCTGTTCTTCTCCCCCTACCTCTCCCTGCTGCAGATTCCCAGGCACATTCTGACACTGCATGAGCTCCTGGCCCACTTTTCATGAGCACATCGAGCCAATAGCCTGGACGACGCCAGGGCTAAAATGGAGGAGCTGTCTGGGTGAGCCCGGCTTCCGGGTGCCCCCGCCAGTGGACAAGCCAGGGCTGAGGAGGCTCCCCAGTGGGAGTTTGCTGACCCCCAGATGGTAAAAGCTCATGTTCAGGTTAGGATCCCAAGTGGTGAGGGTTGGGGGACCCCCAGCTTGCCCCACCTGCAAGCAGGGCCCCCGGAACAATCTGAGGAGTTCACAGCTGAAGCCCAGTGGGCACTTGGTGGGATGGTGTGGGTGCTGTGCTGTCCTTGGCACAGATGGGGTTCGAGGAAGGGCCTTGGGTACTCACGTGAGCCCACCTGCCAAAATGGGGAACCGCCCAGGGACTCACAGGCACTCTGCCAACTTCTTCTGTTCTCCAGTGTCAGTGTGTCACAATCTGTGGTTTAGGAGCCCCAGAGGGGGTCCTGGGTGATGGGCCTTCATGTGCTCAAGGCTGCAGTCAACAGCAGGCAGTGTCATGGGTGGAGAAGCCCATGACTAGTCCAGTGTCAGAGGCCCCAGCCCTCTGGTCAAGGCCCCTCCCCTGCCCCTCTTTCAGTCACCAAAGTACGGGGCAACCTTCCTCTGCCGGGGCAGAAGCAGAGGGGCCAGGAACAAGGCGCCTACAACAACCCAGGCAGCAGTTGACGGTGGCCTGTACCAGGTGGTGGCAGTGGAGGCGAGAAGGAGGTTCAGATTCTGGGTGTGTTTTGAAGATGGAACCAACAGGAGTTTCTGATGCATTAGATGTGAGGAGAGAGAAGACGGGAGTCAAGGGTGAGTCCAGCGTTTTTGGCTGAGCAAGCAGAAGGTTGGAGTTGCTGCTAACCGGGATGGAGAAAGGTGCAGGAAGGGCAGGTGTGGAGGGGCAGTCTTTCTTGCTTCACTGGAGCTTTACTGGGGGCATGTTGAACTTGAGATGGACAACAGTGGTGGAGAGGACAAGAAGGGAGGAGGGTGTTTGAGTCTGGGGTTTCAGGGTGGGAGCCATTCAGGAACCATCAGCTCGGAGATGGTATTTAAAGTCACAAGACTAGTGAGATCACCAGGGGAGTGAGTTTAGGCAGGAACGAGATGCGCACCAAGAGCTGAGCCCTGGGTTCTCCACCTTATGAAGGCCAAGAGATGATGAGCAGCCTCGTAGTCAGTGTTGAGCTGCCACAAACTGCAAAGGATTGTCGGTGTGCAGTATGTGAGGTCCAGTACCCAGCCCTGCCAAACACTCAGTGCCCTAAATGGCTTCCCGAATCCAGCAAAAGGCAGCCAGTAGGGCCACGGATCCCAGCTGGGTAGAGGGAGGACAAGGCTGGACCAGGGCAGGGCACAGGCTCCGGAGTGGAGGTTCACTCAGGGAGCAAATGTAATCAGAGCGTGATTGCAGACTAACAAAAACCATTGTGGGGTGGGGACCCCAGTCTTCTCATGCCCCAAGGAGCCAAATCCTGCACACATCCCCAAGGATGATACCTGGGTCTCCTGCTAGGCTCCTCGTCACTGTGGGTTGCCCTGTTCCCGGTCGGGCAGGAGTGAGGAAGGCACATGAGTGCCAAGCCCTTTGTCCCAAGACCCTGATCCCATTTCCTGAAGCCTGTCTCCTTGGGCTGTCAGAAGGATGATGTGAGATCATGCCCATAGAGTGTCCAGCACAGCAGGTATTCAATATGCATGCTCTCTCCCCCTTCATGACCACAGGCTCCACCTGAGCATCCTGGGTGCCAGGCCTTCTTCCTACGTCTGGCCAGAGGCCCGGCATTCCCTTCTCCCTGAGAGGTGGGGACAGCCTGTCTCTGGCTTATTTTCTGTCCCCACAGGATAATGAACAATGAAGTAAATGAGACAGAGAGCATCCAGGAAAACATAGCCATGGAGTGCATGATCCTCAAAGGCTGTGAGACCCTCCTGGACAACAGCCAGAATTTTGTGAGATGGGGCATGGCACCCAGGCTCCCCCCAATCTCAAGGTAGGCCCCAGCAGTGGTGGCATTCGGGGACAGCACCAGTTGGTTTGGCTCCCATGTGCCAAAACCTGTCAGCGTGATTTCGGAGTATTCCAGGGCTGCTGGAGGAATGTGACAGCTGTATGTGGATGTCAGTATCTGCACACATGGATGCAGATATTACTGGTTTTCACAGTTCCTTTCTCTCCAGATGTACACATGACTCTTCCCAGATGCCCTTGATGTGTCTGTGGATGTCATAGTAAACACTGACATGTCCTTTTGGGGAGAGAGGAGTGGAGATGAGGACAGATACTAATTGGCCCCGTGAATCACAAGCATGTTCAGAATCCGTGGGGAAGTCGTGTGGGTCAGTCCCTCTGTCCCTTGCTCATCATCCTTGGCCCCTTGTGGGAGGCCGGGATCACAGAGGTTCCCACGGGTAGGAAGTTTGATTCACCCTCAGCCTCCACTCACCTTGGGAGCTGTGTTTGAGAGGCACAGCCCTATGAGGGGGCAGCTAGAGGCTGTGACTGAGGGGACTGACTTCCAACTCGGAGACGTTAGAGCTGCCAGGGGTCTGAGGGTCACCTCTTCAGATTCCACTTACTGTGGGAAGCTCAGCTTCTGCTTACATGCCCCCGAGGTGGCCTCCACCTCAGACGGGCCTCCTGAGTTCCTTCTATCCAGCCCTGGGCCTCTCTGAGCAGATGAAAAGCTCACCAGAACATCCTGCGGCCTGTGCAGCTGCCTTTGGCCCCTGCTGCCCTTGGCAAGGGTATTGTTGACTTGGAGTTCTGTCCTGAGGCCCTTTGTGTGGCCCCTTGTGCCCTTTCTCTAGGCTGACCCTGTGACCTGTGGAGCCCAGAGCCAGCCTCCCTGTGTCCTGGCTCCCCCTGAGCTGCATTGGGCCCAAGCTGGAAGTGGGTCAATGAATGACCTCTCCTTGGGTGGAGAGTGTCACCACGGTCCAGGAGTCTGCTCCACTGCCTGAGCCTAAGCATTTCCTCCCCCCCTTAGGGGCTAGGCTGGACGTGGAGACCAGACAAGGGCCCAGCAAGGTTCCCGGCAGTGATGGACGTGGGCAGGAGGCAGAGTGGTGGCCCAGAGCATGCCTGGGAAGATGGAGCATCAGGGAGGGCTTCCTGAGGAGGCATCACTGGAGTCGAGTCTTGAAGCGTAAGTAGGAGTGCACAGGGTGGATGGGGTGAAGGAAGGGCCTTCCAGGCCAAGGAGCAGCACTCAGGAGCCACAAGTAACTTGCCCTGGAACTAGAGTGGGAGCAGAGAGGGGAGACGATGATAAGGAAGGAGAAGTGCTGGAGCAGCCTGCTGGCGGGCCTTGAAGGCCTGAGTCCCGAGGACAGTGAGGAGCTGCTGAGGTAAGTGGGGAGAGGAGGCCTGCAGCACGTCTTAGGGGAGCAGGGACTGCAAATGGGTTCATCACAGTCCCCTGCTCTGCCCGGGAGTGGCTTCGGAGTGCACCTTGTTGGACTGGGGGCTCTCTTGGCTCTGCAGCCAAGCATGTCGTGACTGATGAGTGATGTCTGCTGCGGCTGTGTGTGGCAGCAGGTGCCCTGTGTCTCTTGCTCATCCCTCTGGGCCAGAGCCAGCTCCACACTTGTCCAGCCTCCTGCCTCCTCCAGACCCAGCCCTAAAGAGGTACAGCCTTTTAGATACAGGATACAACCTTCCTTAGAGAGGGAGTACAAACAATACCCTCGTTGGCCTAAATTCAGCCACCAATTAAGAAAGCTTTCGGGTTCGACAATATACTTAATTTCAGTCACAGAAACTAACTCCTAATCTAATACTGCATTAATCTATTAATTCATAGAAGTAGTACTGTTACTATGAGGAATAAGAGTTGTTTCTCCTTGCGTAATCTGATATCAGAACACATAATCACCAAAAGTTAACAATAAAATAAATTCAACCCAATAATTATTTATTATATTAATTGTTAACCCAACACAGGTAGGCATTCAAGGAAAGCTTTAAAAATTAAAAGAAAATCGGCAAACACAGCCCACACCTGTTTAGAAAAAGCATCTCCTCTGGCATTTCTGGTGTTACAGGCACTGCTTGCTCAGTGACACGGTGTAAAAGCCGCGGTGACCAGACCTTGCAAAGGCAACATCATCATTTGTTGTCTAAATGAGAACTTGTATGAAGGGCCACTCGAGGGTTTTACTCTCTCTTACATTTAAACAGTGAAATTGACCTTTCCCTGAAGAGGTGGGAATGACAAAATAAGGCGAGAAGACCCTATGGAGCTTCAATTAATTAAAAAAAAACAAAGGTAAGCCAAATCAAGGGATAACAAAACTTAAATGGACTAAGAATTTTGGTTGGGGTGACCTCAGGGAAGAAAATAACCACCGAGTGATTAAAATCTAGACCAGCTAGTCAAAATATTTTATCACTTATTGATCCAAAATATTGATCAGCAGAACAAGTTACCCTGAGGATAACAGCACAATCCTATTCTAGAGTCCATATCCACAATAGGCTGTATAACCGATGTTAGATCAGGAAATCCCAGTGGTGTAGCCGCCGTTAATGGCTCATTTGTTCAACGATTCAAGCCCTACGTGATCTGAGTTAGGACCAGAGTAAGCCAGTCATTTTCTATCTATTCCGTATTTCTTCATGTGGACTTTTGTCAATGACCTAGTATTTAAAATGGTAGGATAAGGATGCAGGATTCTAAAATGTTCATGGAAATGCTGAAGGGACAATTCAGAAACAAGGAATAATCGACAAGGTAAACCAACTCCAATAGATTTATTATTGCTTACATGTACACAGTAAGAGTTTTTGCTGAATAATTAAGTATTCGTGTATTTGTCTTGATGAAAACATGAAACTTTATGATGAATAAAAATGGGCCATTTTCCTGTATTAGTACATTACTACTCAGCATGTAGTCAATTTCTATAGTTAATGGAGTTATAAACATAATTAAAAAGGCATGCATCCATCAGAAAATAGCTATGAATTAATCTGGAAATTGTAGGGCCAAAAATAATGTTTTCAATATTCTGTGTTAGAAAATGTATATACATAACAAGGATGAGAGAAAACTCTGATTCAAGGAGATTAAAATGTGATCTAATCTTAAAAGAGTAAAAAGGGCCTTAGTCCTGGGAGACTGGGGATAGGCAGTAAAATTTCACAGAATTCTGAGACTGGAAATGGACCATTCCCTATTTGCATTTTTATATTGTCGTTGCCAAGGGAATTTTGCCACCAAGAACAGAGAGATGGTGGGGAAAGAGGACATAGAGGGATATTGCAGACATGGGAAGGGTTCCATTTTCAGGACCCTTTAGAGCAGCCGGGTGTCCATATTCTAGATCATGTAACCACAAAGAATTTCCCCTGGCAGATGCCTTCTGTAGCTCTTCCCTTCCAATTTCCACTCATTGCTCTTGGTGAGATCATCCTATATGAGAACAGGCTGGGAGAAAGACAGAGCTGCCTGGAGGAAAGCCCATCTTATAAATTGACCCTGCGCTGGAGCTGGCTGGGCAGAGGACAGGAGCTGCACGATGGACACCAGCCCCTCTTCCGTCCAGGGACTTTCCTCTATTTCCCAAAGCACTGGCTGTAACACTGAGGTTCGTTGAAGGCTAATGGGATGAGGTGTGAGACTAAGGCGTCGATAAAGCACTTGATGCAACGTTTTCATGCGTATCAATATGTACATAACTACGGAGAAGGTCCCTAACGTCTTTATGATCCTTAAGGGACATTTGACTCACACCAAATTAGGAATCATTGGCAATAATGTGTCACGTGGAAGAAGGATCATGGATCTAGATGAAGTTATTCACACACTCAGTGTCCTAGTCAGTATGGGATGCTGTAACAAAAATACCATAGACTGGGTTCTTTATTTATATTTTTGCTGAGGAAGAGTCATCATGAGCTAACATCCATGCCAGTCTTCCTCTATTTTGTATGTGGGTCACCCCCACAGCATGGCTGCTGATGAGTGGCGTAGGTCTGTGTCCAGGAACCGAACCCAGACTACCAGAGAGGAGCTCACTAAACTTAACCACTAGGTGGTGGGGCAGGCCCCTAGACTGGGCACTTTTGGGTTTTTGTGTGTGTGTGTGTGAGGAAGATCAGCCCTGAGCTAAGATCTGATGCCAATCCTCCTCATCTTTGCTGAGGAAGATTGGCCCTGGGTTAACATCTGTGCCCATCTTCCTCTACTTTTTATATGGGACGCTGCCACAGCACGGCTTGACAAGCGGTGCGTCAGTGTGCACCCGGGATCCGATCCTGCAAACCCTCAGGCCGCCGAAGTGGAGCACACACACTTAGCCACTGCGCAACTGGGCTGTCCCTAGACTGGGCACTTTTAACAACAGAAATGCATTCCTTAGAGTTCTCAAGACTGGGATGTTCAAGATCTAGGTTCCAGCTGATTTGTTTTTGGTGAGACCTGTCTTCCTGTTTTGCAGAAGGACAGCTTGTTGCTCTACCCTCATCTGGCAGAGAGAGTTCTGGCCCTCCATCTCCTTATAAGGGCACTAATCCCATCATGGGGGCTTCACACTCATGGCCTCACCTAACCTAATTAACTCCCAAAGGCTCCACTTTCAAATACCATCGCGTCAGGGGTTAGGATTTTAACGTATGAAATTGGGTTACATAGACATTCAGTCCATAGCATTCATGAAACCAACAATTAACAAATATCTATAGTAGTCATGCAGCCCCAACTGAAGAATGTTCTGGAGATCACGTGGCAAATGATACAATGTCCTTCCCTTCACAGAGTCTTCTAGTGGAGGCAATAAAATTTAACAGGGAAACAAAACTTGTGATATTAAAAAGCTAACATAGATCAATATGACAGATTATACTTACTATTGTCTTCTGCTAACACAAGTCTGATTACCACAGTCCAGATTACGCAAATTCCCCCGGGTGAGGGTATGTCTGGCAATCTCACCTAAAAAGGCTCTTAACTTTTTGAAATTTTATTTCATCTAGTCCTGTTTCTTCCACATCCCTTTGGTGTTTTCAAACACACTGTATTTATTAAATCAATGTTTAATTGTTGCTCTGCCTTTACCACATCTGACTGGAAGCAGAAGTTACTGGACTTTGCTGGAACCAAATTTCATTTCATTTTTCCTCCTCTTTCTACTCAGACTCTCTTCTCTCACTGTTGAAATAGCAAATGCCTTAGGGGAGAAGCTGCATGGAGCTGGTGCTCACAATCTTGTGCTTCCCTCATCTCAGAGATTATAGACCCCCAAGTCCTGCCTGCACGGCATGTTCTCTGACCCTTCAAGCAGCTGTTCTGTGTGCTTTATCCAGCTTTTATAGCCGCCCAAGGAAAGCTACTCAATAAAAGTGGAACCTGCAGTAATTTTATCCTGAAATGTTTTAAATGTTTTAAACCAATGAATATTTGTCATTTTTCAATGAGTATAATTTTATAAGAAACATTTAAATAGGAATTTTAACAGCAATAATGGCTGTTCTTTGGCCAGAATTCCATGTCACTCATTGTCTGGAATTATACCTAAGCTTTGATGAACTCTCCTCAGTGCCTTTTAAAATATCACTGTCCCTTACATTTCAATATCTTGTGATGGGTTTGTATCAGTCACCTCCTTTGTACCATTTCAGACCCTCTTGGCTCCTCATACCCTTGAGTCATATGTCATTTAGGAACCAGCTTTGCAGGTATCATATTTGCTTTATGCAAGTGCCTCCTGTCTGCTCCCCCCATGTTCCCCCTGTTCCCTCTGCCTCTCCCTCTCGCCCCGGGGTGTCCATGTTGATGCTGAGGTGTGAAAAAACCCCTGATCAAGCCCACACGTGCATGGCCACGTTCCTTGTTGTGTGGATGTGTGTGTGTTCAGCAATTCTGTATGGTCACAGGGTGCATGGCTATTATAGCATCTATGTGAATGTGTGTTTTGTTGATGTCTGTGTGTGTTTAGAGTTCAAGTCACTGTGGGCTCTGAGACAGTGAGTGGTCTGTATGTGTGTGAGTTTGTGTGTATGTTCTGATTATCAGTGTGCATTATCAGGTGCAGTTTACAGGCTGAATGCTGCTGGTCATTTGCAAATAGTGTGTGTGTGTGTGTGTGTGTGTGTGTGTGTGTGTGTTGTCAGCATTTCCAAGTGTTCAGAGGATGTCTGTCATTGTGGGAATGTGTGGAATAAGTATGTTGTTAGAGATCAGTGTGGGTACCAACATTGTTTGCTTGTTTATGTCAACACTCTACACCCCTGAAGAAACACTGAGTCCAGACAGACACAGGCCCCATCAGGCCCACAGAGATCATACTCAGCTGTTTCCTCCTCATCACAGAAATACGAATGGGTAGCCAAGGACCACTAGATATTTGAGGAATTCCTCTAGCATGAAAGATGGAGCAAGAAACACATACATTGAAGTGAGGGACTAAAGGAGCAGCAAGGAAATCCAGAGATCATAGTGAAACTTCAATTACATCTCTAGTAACATCTTCAAAACAGTTAGAGATGGGCCAGACCCATGGCCTAGTGGTTAAATTCAGAGAACTCCACTTCAACGGCCCAGGTTCAGTTCCTGGGCATGGACCTACACCACTCATCAGTGGTCCAGGCTGTGGTGGCAACCCACATACAAAATAGAGGAAGGTTGGCACAGAGGTTAGCTCAGGGTGAATCTTCCTTTGAAAAAGAAGAAGATTGGCAACAGATATTAGCTCAGGGTGAATCCTCCTCAGCAAAGAAAAAGAAAAAGAAGATAAAACATCCATTAAGTATATATATATGTATTGATGTTACCGCACAATATTGAGGTTCTCTTGCCCAATCTACATTAAAAAAGGTAATTATTCTGGCATTAGCTTTTGGGGAAAGAATTGTAGCTTTATTTTGTGAGATTGATCTGCAAGGAGATGGGGCACGTGTCTGTCTCAGATCTGTCTCCCTGATCCAGGGCTTGGGTTACAATTTATGGGATGAAGGGTAGGGTGGTCTGATGTGTGGAGGTAGATGATTGGAAGTAAGGAGAAGTGAGGTAATTGATGATCTGCGCAAGCAAAGTCAAGCTTCATGGCTCTTCATCAGATGTGTGTTCACAAATTGGCAGTGTTACCATGATCTGAGGATGGAGCTTTTAGCTCGATGTCAAAAAGGTCACTTATCAAGCATTTGCGCAGGCCCGGTTGATGGGTTGGTGGTCTCAACTGGCCTGAACTGGACGAGGGGTGTCAGTTCCTGAAAGAAAATGCGGAACTACTCTGTTGATAAGATGGGGTCAGCTGAACTGGTCCTGGAGGGCCCATGGTTGTGTTGGTATATGCATATATATGCATATGCATGAGATTATCAGGATGTGTGTTAAATGTAGAGTATACACAAAGCCAGAATCTAGTTAAAAAGATCAAAACAGATTTTAATCAGTAATATACCACTGCAGTAGGGAAGAGGGAACAGGGCTGAATTCAATTTGATTTGTACAGAGGTGACGGGGCATTTGAAAGGGAGAATGAGGGAGCAGGCAGAGGGGTGAGCAGGGGCTCAGTAGAGTCAGGGAGGGAACAGCTACAGAGTGTTGGTCAGTGCAGTGTGATCTGGCCAGTTGTGTCTGCTAGTTGGAAATGATCAAAGTTTAACTTCTCTCCTCTCACAGAGTCTGGGAGACAGACACCCTGTCCTCCTCTCAAGGAATGGCTCTCAGAACCTTGAGAAATGCAGTTATAGGAGACACATACACAACTCAAAAAGACAGAGGAAAGATTCACAGTTGTAAGCACTTTTGGGTAAATGCTCTAAGAAAGGGATGTCAGGGGCCAATGATCGAGTGTTGGCCAGAACAAACAGTCAATTCTTTTGGCTGCCTTGAGCTTTCTCAGGCAGGCACTATAAGGGGGCAGGGGTCATCGTAGGGATGTGGATTTGAGCTGTTAGAAACTATGTCAGTGTTTAATTCTTTAATGTGTGTGTGTGGGGTGAAACCATTTGTGCTGAGAGGCTGTAGTTATTATAGGCCAAGATCAAGGCCTAGTGAAGAAGAGGGCTCAAAGGAGCCTGGCTTGAGTTTGGTCAAGTAAATGAAACTATATATATGAATAATATATGTATTTTTTGAATAACATAAATCATTATATTGAATAATATAATACATTGAGTTAAATAATATAAATATATATTTAATGAATATATATTGAATGTGTATAAATAAGTATGTGCATATATATTTGAATTAAAAAATATAAATATATATATGATTTAAAGGAATATTCAGACATAATAACAGAAATTTCCAGAATTGATAAAATTCTTCTACTCTAGCTTCAGGCAGCTGAATACATCTCAAGCAGAATTAAAAAAATAAATCTAGAGTCAGATCCATCCAGGGAAACCAAAGAACACCAAATACAAAAGAAGATATTCAAAGCCCCGCAGAGGGACAGAACACTTATGGAGACTTACATTTAGACCCATGATACGTGTCTTAACAACGGAAGGCAAGAGAGAGTTGGATTAATTCTTCAGGGTACAGAGAGACGATCACTTTCAGTGTATACCCAATCAAACCATATCTCAAGAACTGGGGTGAATTAAAGATATTTTTATGCAAACATTTACTAAGAGTATTACCACCAACAAATGCTCATTAAGGAACATCGAAGGAATGTACTTTAAGGGAGCCAGCCACCTGGTGTATTGGTTTAAGTTCACCACGCACCACTTTGGTTGCCTGGGTTCATGGGTTTGGATCTCAGGTGTGGACCTACAGCACTCATCAGCCATGCCGTGGTGGTGACCCACATGCAAAATAGCAGAAGATAGGAAAAGATGTTAGCCCAGGGCTAATCTTCCTCAAAGAAAAAATTTAAAAAGTGAAAAAGAATGTACTTTAAGAAGAAATTGATAGAAGAAGAAATGCTAAGATGTAAAAATGGATCGTGAGAATAAAAAAGGGTAAACGTCTGAATAAATCATTGAAAGCATGACTTTACCAAACAATAATAATATTGACAGGGTATAACTGATGGAGTTAAAAACTAATGACAAGGGAACTTCTGGTTTAGAGGAGACTAGGACAGGAAAACACTCTTGCTGCAAAACTGGACAAAGCCAGATAAATTATAAATATATTTTTAGAGCATCAGAGAACTTCAGAACCAACCAACTAAAATTCCAGAAAGAAGAAAACTCTTTTATGTGAGCAGGGATTTTTATCTTTCTTTCCCCTGCAGGCATTTTCTGATTCTAGGTGCTTGCCGAGACTCTGGCTTGCTCAGTCAGAGCCTCGGCTATGGAAAAGAGAAACTAGCCAAACTTCTAGTTTGGTGTGGCAGAGGAAACCTGAAGGCTCTCAGACACACAACTGCTCTTCCTCACAGCACCTGTGTTAAGTTTTGGTGCCACACAGGAATCTGGGGAAATAGGCCAAAAGCTTCCACAAAGCAAAGCGAAACCTCCAGAAGTGGTGGAAGTGGCCTAAGTCAAACATACTGCTAGTGTGACCTTTTGGGAATTTGCCATATTGTGAACAATGTAAGGTAGGAGGCTGGAGAGCTACGCTGAGATGTCTGACGGGCGTAGCTAAGTTTTCTGTGGGCTCCCAAACCTGAGGAGACAGATCTACCAGACTTAGGACCAGACCCCTGTGCGGGGGAGGGGAGCACCGCAAACAGGAACAGGGGGAAAGTGGAAGGCCTGGGTTTACTAAAACTGAGACCCAGACCCAACTCTGATCAAGGTCTGATTGGACTCAAGTGCTCCAACTTCACTCTGTTTCCCAATGAAGGAAGATAAGGTCATGTGAAACCTCTCGAGTTATGTTACACGGACGTTACAAAGACACTCGTGGGAGGCTGGAGAAGGCAAACCACAGACTGGGAGAAGACCTTTGCAAATCACATATCTGACAGGACTATAAAGAACTCTCAAAACTCGGCAATAAGAAAATTCAAGTTTAAAATGGTCACATATTTGGACACTTCACCAAAGAAGATACGCAGATGGCAAATAAGCACATGAAAAGATGCTCAAGGTCGTTAATCATGAGAAAAAGGCACATAAAAACCACATTGAGATCCTGCTATGTACATACTGGAATGACTAGAATTAAAGAGGTTGAGCATACCAAGTGTTAATGAGGATGGAAAGTAACTGGAACACCCTTACATTGCTGGTGGGAACACAAAGTGGTTCAGCCTCTTTGGAAAACAGTTTTAAAGTGGAGTTTATTATGTTGCTGTAACAAATTAGCACAAATTTCATGGCTTAAATCAACTCAGATTTATTGTTTTACAGTACTGTAGGTTAGCAGTCTGACACGGGTCTCTTTGGGCTATAATCAAGGTGTTGGCAGAGCTAGGTTCTTTTGGGGGGACTTTAAAGCTTAATCCATTTCCTAGCCTTTTCAAGCTTCTAGAGACCACCACATTCCTTAGCCTATGCCCCCCTCCTCCACCCTCAAAACCAAGAACTCGGCATCTCTCTGGCCCTGCTTCCCTTGGATCTTTTTCTACTCTACTGCTTCTCTTTCCCTTTTAAGGGCCTTTGTGATGCACTGGGCCCACCTGGATAATCCAGGATCCTCTCCCTATTTTAAAGTCAGTGGATCAGTAACCTTAATTCTGTCTGCAAATTTAATTCACCTTTGCCAAGTAACCCAATGTATTCCCAGGTTCAGGGATTAGGACACCTTTGTGGGCCATGACTTTGCTACCACAAAGAGTTTTTAAAATAAAGTTAAACATGCACATACCATATGACCCAGCAATTCCACTTCTATGTGCTTACCCAGGAGAAGAAGACATGTTCATGCAAAAACTTGTTTGCCTTCTCAAATCATAAAGATTTATAGCAGCTTTATTCATAGTCAAAAAAGACAAAACTGAAAATAACTCAAATGTCCTTCAACTGGTGGATGGATAAACTGTGGTAAATTCATACAACGGATACTACATTCAGCAATAAAACAGAAGGAACTGCTGATACAGTCAACAACATGGATGAACACTCAAATAAATGTATCATGCTAAATGAAAGAAACCAGACTCAAAAGGCCAAATACTGTAGGATTCCATTTATATGATATTCCAGAAAAGACAAACCATAGAGAAAGACAACAGATCATTAGCCACCAGGGGTTAAGGTTGGGGGAAGAGTTGACTAGAAAAGAGCAGCTCAAGGGAGTTCTGGGTGCTGGAACTGTTCTGTATCTCAATTTTGGTAGTTGCACAGCTCCATGCGTTTGTCAAAAGAGGAAAACAAATACTTCATTCCTCACCCATCAGATTG
This sequence comes from Diceros bicornis minor, assembly GCF_020826845.1. Taxonomy (NCBI): domain Eukaryota; kingdom Metazoa; phylum Chordata; class Mammalia; order Perissodactyla; family Rhinocerotidae; genus Diceros; species Diceros bicornis. Next base: position 251,959 of record NW_026691211.1, on the reverse strand, counting down.
GCAAAAATTTAAAAATCTGACAATGCCAATCTGACCATTCCCAGGGCAAGGATGACTCAAACACTGTTGGAGGGAATGGAAATTGTTAAAACTTCAGAGGATGATTTGGCTGCAGCTCATCAAGAGGCTGAGGCACATCAGCCTCTGGCCCAACAATCCAATCACAGGCAGGTGTCCATTCTAGGGAGTTCACACGTGTGCTCGAGGAGACACACACAAGGATGGTCATTAAACATGGCAGGGGAATAAATTAATTGTGGTTAGTAGTTACTTAAAAAAGAAAGGAAAGAAATGCATATGGGAAATAATCGACCCTGCTGGCTATGTATATGATATGAGAAGGTAACTCATTGATTTGTCTACTTAATAGTACGCAGCACAGAGAGCACTGTACTAGGAATCTGGAGACAAGCATCTGAGCATTTAGTTCCAACTCTGCCACTAAAGTAGCAGTCTGACTGTGGACGACTTAACTCAAGAAACCTCACGTTCCATTTCCTGGAAATTGAAGAGGTTAGGCTCTAAACCACTAAAATTATTTCCAACTCAACAATTCTATGATTCAATAAGTCAACAATCAAAAATTATATTCCAAAGTACCTATGTTGAGAAACTGTTTTTCCCAGACACCCTGAAATCAGAAAGTATCAGAGAAATAAAACATCTTATTATATTGATACATAAAATGGTCCAAATGTCTTGGAATGTCTATGACCAGGTTTTTAATCAAGATCATAACTCAGAAAGAGTGTAAAAGCAACTAAACCTGCCATATCGACTTGGGTCACCCTCAGGTAAAATTTATATATCCTCTCCCATTTTAACATTCCAAAAGAAGTTCCCCATACCAATGAGTCCATCTTGTCAAGTTCAGGTCTGTCTAGCCAAAAGTCATTCATGTGTATGGTAAGATTCACTTGATTTTTTAACAAAAATAAATTGATGAATGGCTTTTTGTATTTTTGCCTGTTTCATCTATAAAGAGCTTACATTATAATTTAATAACTTCAGCCTGCTACAATAATTTAAAGAGCCTTTTGAAACTTGTAACATGCCACGTCCAACAGGATCTAGTAAAAAAATCAGTAGTTCAGAATCCAAAAAAGCTCATTTAAAAGTTTCATTACCGCCAATACTTACACTTCAAAGACGCCAATAACCAACATGTCATTTCTTCCTACTGCAGAATTTAATAGGTTATCAACTTCTGGTATCACCCAAAAGCATAATTAGGATGCTATCATTAAAATGTATTTTTTAATAAGAAATATTAAAACTAATGATTAAACTATTGAACTAAATGATTAACTAAATATGAAAACTAATGACAACTAACGATCTGTTGTCTTTCCCTATGGTTTATCTTTTCTAGAATATTATATAAATGACATCTTACCGTATTTGACCTTTTGACCTTTCCCCTTGTCAGTCAAATCAAAATTTCAAACTTCTTGTTCTATGGGCTTTCCAAATCTAAATTCTTACAATTCTAAATGAGTACGGAGACAAAACAGACACTACATACAGCTTCCAAAATCCTCCTCTTTATCCGATTTTAATTTTAGCACCGACTGCCAAGAAAATCTTTTCAACTGAAACCAAAATTCCATACACATTATGTCAATCATCAATTGATCAGTCATCAGTCTATGTTAACAGAAGGTGAGTTAGTATTAGGAAGCTACACAATTTGCACCAAAGATTGTTTAAAGCTCCTTTCATTAAATGCAGTTTACAACAATTCACAGGCTTCAAAGTTCACCTTGCAAATATAGAGTCAATTATCAGAAACCATGAATGCGATCAGGCTTTTCAATAAAGGTGGTCCCAAGGATGTAGAAACCGTTCATTTGTTTAATGAAGGCAATGAGGAGCCCAATAGCCTGAGCGGAGTCAGGCAGAGGAGCGCTGACCACAGGCCCTCTTCCGAAGGAAAGCGTTCACCCAGAGATGTCGCGACCTGGCCTAGACGGGGTCCCGGGGGGCGCGAACTCAAGGGCGGGCGCACAGGGCAGGCGACTCCCTGCCGCCCCCTGCACCACGGATGGGTGTGACCCCGCTGAGGTGGGGCCCCGCCAAGGCACAGGGACAGGCTGGCCAAGCGGCGCTCTTCTGCTCCTCCAAGGGACAGAGGTTGGGCTCCCCCGCCTGGAGCAGCCCGCCAGCAGCCCCGGCCCCCGGTCCCATCCGCCGCCCCGGACGCCGCGCTCCCGCCATACGCGGCGGCGATCTCCACGCCGAGCCCGCTGCCCACCGCCTACCTCAGCGCCGCTCCTGCCCAGCGCTCCTCCACACTGCAGAAAGGAGAGCTCCCCGCGCTGAAAATCCTGGAGGAAGGATCCAGAAACTGCCCGAGCCCCCCACACAAACTCCAGTGGCCGCCACTTCCGCATCAGGGACTCCGCCCCCAGTGCTTGCGCCCCGGGGCTCTCCAGCTCGGCGGCCCCTCTGCCACTCTGAGCACCGGTCCTGCGCTTGCTCGGGACTCTGAGGATACAATGGGAACCCTTGGGGGGGGCACTGGGAGGGGTGTCGGGGATTGGGGACCGAGGTGTCCATGAGATGGAGAGCAGGAGCCGGCTGACGCTGTGCAGCCCTTGACTCTGCTCTCCCTGGATGACCTTCAGCTCCTGGAGAAGTTCTGCCTTCCCTTGAGGTGGCTTCTCCTGTGCTGAGAAGCCCGTTACACGATCTAACATCTGTTTATAAAAGAACAATGACATCCTTAACACCCAATGTGTTGTGTCTCCAGAAGAATTCTCTGCTTCCCCAGAAGATGATACAGGGAGCAGCTGGGACCGGGTTCTGACCAAGGAAGGAAGGATGCTGAGGGCCCAGCTGACTCCCCTCCACTGGCTCCTTCCCCTGATCCATGGCCCTGATGGGGCAACAGTGCTGGGGACTCCTGCAGGTGACAACTCTCAAGTGTTTGCCCACGGTATTACATTTCTTATGGTTTAGTGGTTAAAACAGGGGGCTAGCTGTCAGTTTTTCAGACGATTTCATTTGCAGAAATGTCTTTGGACAAAGAAGTTTGTTTTCTTCATCTCTGATTTTTAAAATCAATAACAATAATTAAAACACTTATTTTCTTAATCTCATTGGCATGCAAAAACAAAAAAGTCACTTGGATTTCACCAAATTGGCCACATTTTCATTAAGACTTTGGAAGTATTGCTGATTGAATTAAAGAAAGCATTTGGGAAGAACAATTACCTTCAGATAGTATCTGCCCAGATAAATGTACAAACAGAGTTATGAGCCGTTTTGAGGGGCCTGGCAAATCCAGTTTGCGTTTTACAATGGATCGTCCAGAGTACAGGTTAAATTAGTAATTTTCTGAGGAGTTTTCGAGTAAATGTTCATGTCGGCTTCATCAAATAGGTCTGGTGATTTAAATGAATGTTGAGCTAAAGATAAAAGTTTTCAAGAGACTGAGAAATATTAGGTAAATGTACTTAAAAAAGGGTGCAAATTAAAGTAAATCTGCCATTATCCTCTTTAAAACAGATTCAGAGTAACATTATTGTCAAGGTATAAGAAGGAATAGAAATGTTTTATAAAAACAATTCTTCACTTCTAAAGGACCTAACGTGACATTCTAGAAGTCTCCATAGTCTTTCACTCATCTAGATTTAAATTGTTCAATTAATACTTTAAAGACTAATGAATCTGAGGGCAAAATATTCAAGGTCATTGTTTGTTTTTCATTGTTGCAAAGTAGATGGGTATGAACTGTGGCTGAAATTCATGGTCTTGAAGAAGAAAAATATATAGAACTTATCTATCACTCTCACAGTGTGTCCTGACTTAATCCTACACATATCCCCAGAATAAAGCCTCAAGGAATTCCATTATGTTATTAGAAATGACATCTTTCATTCACCATGAATATTCTCTAATTAATTCTCTAGCTAGTAATTATGTTCCTGATGCAAATAGGCAAGTAAAAGAATCCATGCTTGATTAAATTGGGCTCATAACATGTATCCATGGGAGACACATGAGAAATGGAGTCTCTCAAAAGAATGGCAGAGATGCTCCTCTTAAATACTATCTTCAGATAAGACAAAGGAGGATGTTGGGGGTGGGGTTTGGGATGTGAGACTGGAGAAGACAATTCTCATGGAGAGGGACATGTAAATGTTTGTCTGAACCAACTCCCCTGCACTGGGCTCTGGTCCTGAAGGGACGACAGGGAGGTGACCAGGAACAGGCCTCCCAGTGGTGGTGCCTTCCCAGGGGTAGCATGGGGATGCTGGGGGAAGGGGGATGGTGTGTGACATGGCACCAGCGGTGGAGGCAGCAATGCAGAGGTCAGGGATCTCTCTCGCTCTCTCACTCTCTCTCTCTCTCTCTGTGTCTCTCTCTCTCAGGGACCTGAGAAGAGGAAGTTGGCAGAGCCTGCGCCCCTCGCCTACCTCTCTCATGGGCCCTTCTTTCTCTGGCCGCTCGCTATGGAAGCCCTGCGGCCTTGGGTTTAACCCATGAGGCCAAGGGCACGTGCACAGCCAGCGGGCCTAGGGGGGGCCTTGGGGGTCCTCAGTGAAAGCCCCACCTGCCCGCGAGGCCTTGACACGGTGACACCACCTGAAAATAAAGCAAACACATATAAGCATATGTAGTTTTAAAAGGAAAAGCACACAACTAAAAGAATTGATATCATTAAATACACTATTCTATTTGTTTATGTGTCAAATTACTGATAGGAAATAGCCCGGTGTAGTGATAGTAGATTTGATCAATTTCATAGAGAATTCTTTTAACGGTTGCTCATAGCTTGTGTTTTACATCATTGATTAGGGTAATATTTTCATCTTTTCCTTTCCTAGTGTCTCCATCAATCAGCCTTGAAGTGGAACTGAGTACATGCTTTTCAGAAGCGGCATCATTCTCTACTCAGCCAGAGCATTGGGCCTGACAATAGCTGGATCCAGCAGAAAACTGGGCACTCTAGGAGATGTCATGTGGAGATGTGCCTGGCTGGACTAATAGTCACGTGGATATGATTTTTAAAAAAATCTCTCAGAGCTTTCCCAAAATCAAATAATATTCTTAAGTTGCTTTAGTAGACGAGACATTAGTTAGTGTCTTTTTAATTTCCACAGAAGCTTTTTGTATGTTACTAAAGAAACTAAACATTATGTCTTTTTTCTTGTTACCAAAATGGACTTGGTATTAAAAACAAGAAACCTACAAGAAAGGAAACACTCATATGGAATAGAAATTGTGGGTCGCAATTGCTACTTTTTTATATAAAATCATGTTTTATTTATTTACAATTTCTCTCAACTGTGCTTTTGAAAATAACTTAGTATTAGAAATTACCAGTAAGAAGAGGGTGTGCTCCCTTGAGTGTGGTCCAGTAGACGTCAGGTGACTCAGACCTGAGTTCTAGGCCCAGGTCTGTTTCTGGTTAGTGTGTGACAACGTACTTAGGCTCTCTGGAACGTAGTATTCCTTTCTGTAAAATTAAAGAGTTTGATGATTTTTGAGAACTTTTCTAAATATTAAATGACTTCTCTTTTATATTTTTTATAATTTTATTTATTTATTTTTCCCCCAAAGCTCCAGTAGATAGCTGTATGTCATAGCTGCACATCCTTGATGTATGTGGGACACTGCCTCAGCATGGCCGGAGAAGTGGTGCGTCGGTGCGTGCCCGGGATCCGAACCCGGGCCTCCAGCAGCGGAGCGCGCGCAGTTAACCACTAAGCCACAGGGCCAGGCCTGACTTCTCTTTTAAAAAACAAAAAGATCCTTCTCAAACTTATACATTATCAAAAATTTTTTCTGAACTTTCACTTACCAAGAACAACTGATGTCCCTTCAATTATATTGATTGAAAATAAAGATCATAAAAGTATAAATTTGGTAATCTAATAAATGAATTAGCATAAAAATGAGCCAGGAAAAAATTTATGATCAATCAAGATATTACACTATGAAAATATTACTGTTTGTTACAGTACATAAAATGATGACACTGAAATAGTATCTTTTTGCTGTCTGTAAGTTTATATTGTTACTCATATATCACCATTAATCCTATTATGTTTTACAAGTAATAAAATGTCTTGAAAGGAGAGAACAATAAAGCAGCAGCCCTGCATTACACACGAATGTTGTGTTCTCCCTGGAGGGAAAATGAGGATACAACATTGGTCAAGTACTTCATTTTGTAATCCACTGGTGCCTTTCAAACATATAGCTATTATTGTAAGAGTAAAGATGTTCTTTTTTTTTAAATAATTTTATTTATTTATTTATTTTCCCCGCAAAGCCCCAGTAGATAGTTGTATGTCATAGTTGCACATCCTTCTAGTTGCTGTATTTGGGATGCGGTGTCAGCATGGCCAGAGAACTGGCATGTCAGTGCATGCCTGGGATCCAAACCCGGGCCGCCAGCAGCAGAGTGTGCACACTTAACCACTAAGCCACGGGGCCAGCCCAGGAGTAAAGATATTCTTAAGAATAGTGCCACAAAACAGGTTTTCCCAGCTACTTTTTGTCAGAGCTGAGACAGACATTAGGCTGGGGCACTTGAAGAGGCATGGTGGACTCAGCTGAGGGTGATTTAATTACTGTGAGATGATTAGCCAATAGCGAATAAGACGGAGAAAGATTAAAAAGAGGTAAAGGGAAATAAAGTTGGAAATAATTAAGAAAAATAGTGCCTTCAAAATATCCTCTCATTATTTTTATAGCTTTTTTTTTTTGAGGCATGACTAGGATAGTATGTTAGATTTTTATAAACCCTTTTCTCCTGGGCTTATATTACTGAGATCTTCATTATTTATGATAATGCCAAAGAAAGCCTGGACAAAAGTATTCTGTACTATCAACAAGCACAAAACATGTACAACATTGCTCTATATATTAAGAGTCCAGCTGTAATAGTCAAGACATATATTCACGTGTGTAAAATTATAATGATTTTCTTATTTTCTCTGGCTGTGAACCATGTTAAAATATATAGTAATAAGCAGAAAACCTGAAGAACTAGGTGATTTAAAACACCTGTTGTTACAGCTAGGCCATTCAAGGGTGAAATTAATTTCAATTTCACACTTCTCCTTTCCTTGTAGCCAGTGAAGTGTCTGGAAGACAGAAAACACATAAAATTAATTGAGAGTTAACAGTATTTGGAGGCAGTTGAGGTTAAGCACTCAACAATGATGTCCCTTACTTCAGGAGCCATTGACTGTTTGTCATAAGTTTACTTTATACATGGGTTCTATTCTTAGATTATTTCTGTATGTTTCTTAGAAGAGAGACAGGGCAGGAGAATTAACTATCAATCTACTGTGCGCCAGTTCCTTTACTGTATTCCCTTATGCAATTCTTACAGTAATCCTTTAAAGTAACTGTTATAATTCATATTTAACTGATAAAGAAAACCATGTTTACAAAACTGATCAAGGGTAAGAGGGAAGATGTGAACATCAGTCCGTTGGGTTATGCCTCATATTCTCTCCATTGTGATAAAAATGGTGCTTCAACATGGGTTCTCACCATCTGGTTATTTAATACCGGCTCCTGCCAACAGCAGTGGATGAGATGAGATGAGAAGTTTGTTTCCAAAGTTATTCTATTATATTTAAACTCTACTATTTATGAGTAGGATGTCAAGACATGTTTTAGAGGCATAGAGAGCAACTGATTAGTTCACCTACACATTTTTCAGGTTTACTATAACTTTCGTGTGCCACATTGTATCAACTTTACCAACTTTAGTGCTTCACTGTTCTGTTTTATAAAACTCAGAATTTCACTTTTCATGTAAAGCACTTTGCTGCTCTCTTAGTCACTAGATGGCAGTTCTGTATCTCTGTAAATTACCACTGCAGCAGGAAATGAGAGATCTTAAGCCAGTTTGCTCTGCACAAATGATGGACATAGGAGGACTTCTGCTCCATCAAGACTGCCTGTGTTATTCCGTGGCTGTAACGGGGATGTCCAGGACTGCTTAGTCAGAGGCACGAACCAGAGTCAGAAAGCATCCTCTTAAGTTCTTCTTCACATGTGAGTTCAGGCACCTGTCTTCTCACCTGAGCACATTGGAGTTTATTGAATGTGTTCAGACTCTTACTCTCTCCCTGTACTTAATAAGTCTGGGAGCTCCATACCCCTAGAAAAAACATATGACTCATAAAGCCTTTTCTCAACTAAACAGAGTTGAGGGCTATGGTGTTGCCCGAGAGTCTGAGGCTTAAAGAAAATACAGCCGGTGCTCAGGCGGAAGGAAAGAGCATCAGCTACTCCTGGAGGGCTTTTACTGATGCTCCTATGGAATGAGCAATTTCAAAATAAAACCACATGGCTTAAACCTCACTAACTGATTATTTTATTTTCAAGTAATATGCTCTGAAAATCTGCTATGTCTAAAAAGCTATTTCGTAAAACTGAAACAGTTCTGTTTTTTATTCTCTGGTATTTGAAATACTATTAAAACTGTAAATCCTTTAACATTCTACAATATACAAATAGGCAAATATCAATTATATTCTCTAAAAATGTCTGCTCCCATGTTAAAGTTTAATATATAGCAGCAAAACTGGTTACCACCCAATTTTTAACTCATTTTTTGCTTTTGAAATTACATATAAAATTTGTGTTTTGAAGTATTTTCCTAAAACTCAGCATCTTTCTGATATAAATAGACTAGTTGCAAGGTAACTAGAATGAAGTTTGATCTTTAAAACTTTAGCTTTGTGTAAGAATTGATAACAAGAGGCAATTGGGTCTCTCCACGTTATGATATTTATTAATTGTGAATAGCCACATCTATTACAAAGTGGTGAATAATAAAAAGAAATCAAACAATATCAGCACTCTCTTACCCCACACGTACAGTTTATATGCAAATAAATTTTCATAGGTCAGAAAAATGCCTATGATTTCAGATAACCGGTAAAATACTATCTCATTCCAGTTTTAACCTCATTTGAAATTGACTTAAAACTCTTCTCTTAGATTCCTGCTCTGATCAGTGCCCCCTGGTCCCCTCAATGCCTCATTGGATTGCAAACTTATCTGAGGAATTGAATATTCTTTTCCATTTCTTCTCTTTAAGGTATCTGTGATAGTGCTTTTTATGCAATGACCACTTGGTACAATTCAGTATTAGTTTCAGAAACATCTTTAGTTAGGAACAAATCAAGGAAACAGATGTGAGGAATGTGGGGATGCCTAGCTGATGGTGCTTCAGGGATTCCTCACGTGAGTCTTGTCATAGAATAGTTTAAAGAATAAAGCAGCATTAGTCAGTTCAAAAGTGTGGGGTGAACATAATTCTAAATAATGATGGAGACGTAAAAACAAGAAGCCACTTGAATTTCGTTGAAAGGTGTTAGACACATCAAAGGGCTGGGAAAAAACATTGTTTAATGTAAGTTCTTTCTAAACTCTAAGGCAACAAGTAATATGAATTTACATGATAATTATAAACCACAAAACAACAATTCACAAGACAAGTAAACAACTAAAGTAGAAACCAGAGTAAGAAAAATAGAGGTTAAAGCAGAGATGGAGAGAGATGGTTGGGGTCAGAAACCATGGCTTAGTCATCCTTGAAGTCTCCCTCAGACTCTGATCATTCCTAGCGCTCAGTAAAGAGTTTGACCCCATGAGCCTGGGGAGGGCCAGAGTGAGAGGTGGTTGGGAGGGGAGACAATGCAAGGATACCCTTGTGGAGGCACTGACATTGAAAATCAGTGACATTTTTGCCAAGGTGTTTACCATATTCAAGATTATTCTGGAAAGTTAAGGATTTTTCTGGAATGTACATTTTCATTTTATGGAAACTCCAACTAGCCCAGAGAAAGATTTAGACATTTTAGCTTTAGAAATAAAGAGAGGGGCCAGCCCGGTGGTGCAGCAGTTAAGTGAGCACGCTCCGCTACGGCAGCCCCGGGTTCAGAGGTTTGGATCCCGGGCGCACACCAATGCACCGCTTGTCGAGCCATGTTGTGGCGGCATCCCATATAATGTGGAGGAAGATGGGCACAATTGTTAGCCCAGGACCAATCTTCCTCGGCAAAAAGAGGAGGATTGGCATTGTAAGTTAGCTCAGGTTTGATCTTTCTCATAACACAAAAAAAAGAAAGAAAGAAATAATGAGAAACTTTTTTGTCAGTTTTAATAATGAAAACCAATTAGCAACTGGGAAACAGTTACAATTTGAGACGAGAATGTGAAGAAAGAATTAGACGTCACATGTTGTTGCTTTCCTCTGGGGCAGTAAGACTTGCAAGGGGAATGAAGTTCCATCTTTGCTCTATTGAGTTTGAGAAGGTGTAAAATTCATTTGTGCTGGGCAACACTGTTGACCTGTGGAGAAAAACAAATGGTTCAAGCAGCTGATCTAAAGGAATAACTGAACTCATAAAAGTTTTTAGCTTATAAAGTGTGCTTCCACTCTATTTAACTTTACTGGACATCCATTGACCTCTATGTGCAAGGTATTTGTGGTAGGTATCGAAGGAAATATAAAGAATTATACGGTTCCAAGCTCCTCCACATACATGAAATTGTTTGCAAGATATAATTTGATTCTGCCAAGGTATTTAGTGTATGTTGTATTACAGAAGCTTAAAAAAAATGAGAATGTTATCGAGAAATTGTAATTAAGGACAGCTTCTTAGGAGAGGTAGACTAGATCAAGTCCTCAAAGGGACCACTTTTGAGCAGGTGGAGGGAAGAAAGAGTGAGGATTTCAGATGGGAGAAGAGAGGAAAGGTACTGAAGCAGAAAGGAACATGGCATTTGGGCATGGGAGTGGGGAGGCCATGACAGGCACAGTCTTCCCGTGACTGAGAGGCAGCTCAGTTTCCTCCTGCAGGAACCCAGCACTGCTTCCCACCTCCTGGCCTCCTCTACCTGCAGACTCCGTGGTTGAGCCAAGGCCTATCTTTTTTGTGTGTGTGAGGAGATCAGCCCTGTGCTAACATCTGCCAATCCTCCTCTTTTTTTGCTGAGGGAGACTGGCCCTGGGCTAACATCCATGTCCACTTTCCTCCACTTTGTATGGGATGCTGCCACAGAATGGCCTGCCAAGCGCTACGTTGGTGCGCACCCGAGATCCTAACCGGCGAGGCCCGGGCCACCGCATTGGACCACGCATGCTTAACAGCTTGCGCCACCGGGCCGGCCAAGACCTATCTTATCTGGATCGCTGCCTAGTCTTCCAACAGGTCCCTTTCCTTCAGTCTTAATTTCTTCTAATCTTTCCTTCACAATGCCTCCAGAGTTACCTTCTAGAATCCAAATTTGCTTAAATCTGATATCTGCTTAGACTCCTTCAATGACTGCTCAGAGCATCCGAGAGAACATTCAGACTCCTGAGCTGGACACGCAGGCTTTCTCTTGCTGTCGTCATCTTTAGCCTCATCACCCACTGTGTCCTACATGGTCGCTTTGTTCCAGCCTTAAAAATACCCCCATTTTCTGAAAGCTTTAGCATCCTTTATATCTGTCTTTTTATATGTGCTTCTTCTGCACTCCTACCTCCTTTATTAATCAACTTAATTCCTATTTCTTGATCTAAACTCATATCAAATGTTCCTTCCTCTTGGAGACATTTCCTGAGAGGTCTCCATCTAGAGACCCATTTTGATGTCCCCACTCTGGGACCCTGTACTTATTTCCTTTTCCATAACTGTTGTTTTATTCTTGTCTCATAGACAGTGAGCTCCTTAAATCTGAGACGATCCTTCTTCTTGATGAATAAATGGCCAGCAACAGGATACATTGGAGCATATGAGGAAGCCATTTGGTGTAAAACTAATTGGGCCTGACCTTGTTTTTTTTTTCTTTTCCCCAAAAGGGGCCTGTAGCCTCTGTTCATCCATTGTATATCCGCTTTAAGCAATTAACGTGTCCCAAAGACAAAAGCAATGCCCTTAAGGTGTAAATGCAACTTCCCCCACATTAGCATTTCCTTAAGGATAAGCATTTCTCCATAGGCTAGGATTTGATTGCTGCGATCATTCCGTGACCACCAAACTTGAGACAACAGCCACGCCCATGGAGACAGCACACCTGATACCCATAGTGTCCATCAATCCACGTGCCAACAGGTCAATGTCGTGGCTATTGTAAAAGGGACATTGCAATCACATGTGGTACATGCTCTTTGATGGTATATAACCACACTATACACCCCACTTCTTTGCAGTGCTCCATTTCTTTGTGAAAAGACTCTCCTGGGCTATATGATCCTCAAAGCTTGGCTCATAATAAACTCACCCCAATTTTGATTTATTGGTTGGTTATGGATTATTTGTGACGATATTCTATTTGTCCCTCCAGTATCTAAACACCGTACCTGACACCTTTGGTGCACTCAGAAAATGTTTGATGAGTGAATAAGTATGTGTGAGACCACACAGGCTGGATCAGAAGGGGCTTTTTAGGGAGTGGTAGAAAATTCGCTCACATTCCTACCATAGTGGTTGAGGCTGTGGGCTTTGGACTAGTTTGTCTGGGCATCAATCCCAGTTATTCCACTTTTAACTGGAGAACCTGTGGAAATATTTACTCTCTGAACCTTAGTTTCCTCATCTATCAAAAGGGGCTACTGAAAACTCCTGTCTTGTAGCGTTTTAGTGAGATTTACATGCATTAACTTATGTAAAGTACTTAGAAGAGCTCCTGGCACATAGTAGGCACTTAAATGTTAGCTGTTATGTTATCATTATTGCTCTTATATATAAGCAATATTCTGGTTTTGAAAAGATGCTTTCATAATATAGTTGATCCTCATTATTTGTGGATTCCGTGTTTGCACACTTACCCACTAGCTAAAATGTACTGGCAGCCCCCAAATGAACACTCTCAGGGCTTTCATGTCCATTTGCAGATATGCACAAAGTTTTGAGAAATTTGATTCACTCGACGTGCACGTTCCCAGCTGAGGGGGAACAAGGTGCTGCTCTGCCCTCTTGTTTCAGCCCACATTGTAAACAAGTGTCCTTCTTGCAGTCTATTTAGTGCCTCATTTCTTATCTTTTTGTGCATTATGTTGGTGACCTTGCCATTTAATATGCCCCCCATGTGTAGTGCTGCAATGCTGCCTGGTGTTCCTCAGGGCAAGAGGCTGTGACGTGCCTTTACTGAGAAAGTATGTGTGTTCGACAAGCTACTATCAGACACGAGTTACAGTGCTGTTGGTGTGAGTTCAATGTTAATATATCAACAATATATATTAAATAAGGTGACTTTAAAGAGAACACACAGAGAACAAGGTAATGTACTGATGAGTTGAAGAAAATGTGACTAAGGCTTACAGAAACCTAACACTGCATTTCCCGTAGGAGCAGTGGGTCATATTCACCGATTCAGTGTACACAATGACCTTATAGAATGTCACACTGTGCAGAAAGAGAACTGACTGTATCTTATGTAATCCTCACATACTCCTTTATAGCAGGCAGGGTATGGAACAGGGTGTCCACATTTTACTATTAAAGTAAGGCTATTAAAGACATTGTGAACCAAGTGGAGAATTTAAAATGTCTTGTGTTCAGCATAAGAGTCATGAGTTTTTGAGCGAGGAAGATCTATGATGCACTGATGTTTAAGGAACAGTTACCTGGCAAGAGAATGTAGTATTGAGAGGAAGAGGGAGAACTGATCTGGAAAGGAGAACCAGCTGTTAAACTCTCCACGTATTCCCATTGCTAGGTGAGGAGATTCGGAGCTAAGGTGCTGATGTGATAAAGGAAAAGTAGCAGCCAAAGGATAAAATAATGGATTTGGTAACCATATATAGGGTGCAAATCAGGCTGTGGTTCTCAAAGTGGAGTCCTTGGACCAGCAGCATCAGCATCACCTGGGAACTGGGCTGAAATGCAAATTGTCAGGTGCTGCTGCAGACCTGCTGAACTGGCAAGTCTGGGGTGGGGCCTGGCAATCTGGGTTTCAACAAGGCCTCCAGGTGCTTCTGGTGCCCATCAAGTTTAAGAACCAATGAATTAGGGGCCGGCCCCGTGGCTTGGCGGTTAAGTGCGCACGCTCTGCTGCTGGTGGATCAGGTTCGGTTCCTGGGCGCGCACCAAGGCACCACTTCTCCTGCCATGCTGTGGCCAAGTCCCACATACAGCAACTAGAAGGATGTGCAGCTACGACACACAACTATCTACTGGGGCTTTGGGGGGAAAAATAAATACATAAAATCTTCAAAAAAAAAAAGAACCAATGAATTAGAAAAACGATTCCAACACATCACTATGTCCAGGTAAGCTGCAAGGCAGGAGGTGGTATTTGTTTGGAGGATAAGATGCATTTTATTTTTATTTTTTTGTGTGAGGACGATCAGCCCTGAGCTAACATCCATGCTAATCCCCCTCATTTTGCTGTGGAAGACCAGCTCTGAGCTAACATCCGCTGCCAATCCTCCTCCTTTTATTTTCCCCCAAAGCCCCAGTAGATAGTTGTATGTCATAGTTGCACATCCTTCTAGTTGCTGTATGTGGGATGCGGCCTCAGCGTGCTCGGAGAAGCCGTGCGTCGGTGCGCGCCCGGGATCCGAACCCGGGCCGCAGGTAGCGGAGCGTGTGCACTTAACTGATAAGCCACGGGGCCGGCCCAAGGTGCATTTTAAGTTTCAGGAAATAGTAGTTCAGCATCTATTTCATCGTAAAGATTCCAGAGATGCCATTTTAGCTCTCTGGTGTGAAGCTCTTTTGTCCACAATATGTTCTCCTTTAGAGAGCCCTTGATAAGTTATTTACCACTTCCCACATGTTCTGAGAGTCTCTTCTTTCTTGAAATCCCCTTTCAGACTTGAAAACGTACTTTATTTTTGTGCATAATCTCCTCTATTTAAAATCTGGATTTCTCTTCCTGTAGGATCCTGTGTGGCACATGTAGCCTTACTGTAAATTTGGAATGCCATTGATTTGTTCCAACACCTTAGAATGTTTTAGAACTTAGAACCTGATGAATAGAGAATTTATATGCTTCTGTTTAGGATTCATATTTTTCAGATGTCTAGAGGTATCCCAACTTGCCAGTAATGTGGCTTTAGGTTTAGCAGAACTTGAAAATCTGAATATACTAGAAAACGAATTACATCTCTCATACTAACATTTACAAAATAAATGATCACAATGTTAACTTACCAATAAGCACTTTCTATATTCTAGGCTCTATATTATGCTTACATAATAAACATGATAAAGTTTCAAAGAGGAGCCAATTAACTTTTGAGCAAAAACTTGACTTGAGTGTATATTGGCTTCATTTTGACAGTTGTAGCCTTAATATTATAGTACTGTTTTCTTTTTCTGGGAATCAGATAATCTTGTTGTTGGGGGAAGAGGGAGAATCTCCCTCTGCCCTTTCCCTTAAGGTTCTTATGGCTGGCCAAATAATTAACAAGCCAAGTTAGCAGGAGAAAATAATAACAAGTTTAATAACATGTATACATGGGAGAAACTCAGAAATGAGCAACGCATCCCTCTGTCTAAGCTGCCTGCTTAAGTATTGCAGTTAAAGGCGAGGAACGTGTTGGGGGTGGGTAGTGGTCTGGGACCTCAGAGGGCAAGAGGCAACTCACATGGAGATAGAAATGCAAATGTTTGCCTGACAACTCCTCTCAGGGTCATCTATAGATAATGTGGAGGGAGAGATAAAGTTTTTGATATAAGGGGCTTGGTGTCTTTCCTTTTGTAACCGCTATCCTACATTATCTTTACAGCCATCATGATAATAACTCCTTCCTGAAACAGATCTTTTGTTTTAAATTCTTTAGGTAGTCTGGGAGGGGAAACTCAAATATTCTTCCTGAGCTCTCTGAGTCCTTATTGTCTTCAGCTCGAAATAATCTGCATACCAGAGTGGTGCCTCCTGGGGTAACTTGCCCTGAGCACCATCAGTTCCCTCCTCTGAAACTTTCCTAGAAGTTTCACAGTCCTTTTGAAAATTAAAGACGTTTCATAGTCCAAAAGCTGAGTTGGTAGATTGTTTCATCTCACTGAGCACATTTCTTAGTCCTGATAATAGATAGTTCAATTAAGTACATTTTAGAAGGTGGTGATGCAGGTGGGCTCTCAAGGTTACACCTATATCGTGGAAGCAAGCAATCAAGTATTTAATGGAAGCATTTCTATGTAAACGAAAGAAAAACAAGGTTAATGGTTGGAGCAAGTTGTAAAGCAGTTTCTGAGTTTAGAGGACAGCCAGATAAGATTTTTAGATGTCAGCGTCAAAGCAGCTTTTGCAGTTTAAAATGTCTCTGATGATGTCATCGGGTAATCTCTTAAGTTTATAGCAAGTCCATCAGCTTCAGTTTGAAAGGCTTCAGGAAAAAGGGCAGGTTCAGTTTTCAGCGATTCCAAATGAAAATGATGGAAAAAATAAAAAACGTTAGTTTGGACATCTGTAGCCAGATATTTTAGGAGACCAGAAGAAATCAGGATCCAGTCAAGTCAACAATATAAAACAAAAACCTTAAAAGACAATTAACAAAACCAGGATCTAATATCCGCAAATCTACACTATAGTTTTTACAGAAATATAATTTTTCTTTCTAAAATCACCCTCATTTTTATCAAAGATGGACAAATTAAAACTAAGTAGTTTGCAAAATAAGTCTAGTTCCAATAGAGTTGGCCCAATTATTTACATAAGTACAGCAAGAATGGCAATTGATCACATAGGCTCTTTTAAATCTGCTTTGCTGGAACTTTTTATAAGGAATCTCAGATTGAACTTTAAAGGCCTCTCCAGGCCAGGAAAGCCAAGCCAAAATTTTGTTATCAGACTTTGCCTGTAATACCTACAGATTTGGGTGAACTCCTCTCTTCCGAGGTTCCCCCAAAATATTTCGAGGTTCCTTGTGCTTGCCAGATAAATGACATTCTTTACTTATCCTGGTAAGCGCTGCTTGGAACATAAGGTACCAGGGCAATGTTTCCACGTGGCTTTATTCCATAAAGTCCAATCTTCATTCCTCAAAAGCTGTATGGTTATATCGCAAATATGATGTTCCAGTCACAGCCTTGGTAATAGAACCAGTGTTTCCAATTGTGTCCTGTTATAAGGAGAAGAGATTCTTATTGAACTTATGCAAATAACTATATTGCCATGAAAACAACAATACTCACTAAGAGTTTCCAAATTCGAGGGATCAGATAGAGAGAAAGATAAATATTTCAATTTTACTTACAAAAATATTATTTACCAAATTGTTATGTCATAGCTAGCTCAGGAGAAAAGAGAAAAAGTTTTCCTTAAATCTAAAAAAACAAAATATTAAAAATTCAGCAATACTTCAAATGAAAAATAATAAAAATTATAATCATCCTTATCAGTTCAGTCAGTCCTGTGTAATCCATTCTTGATCCCAATCTTTTTGTGAGCAGTTTCATGAAGTTATCAGTCTTTCCATCAGCTTTCTGTAATTTCTTACCAAGTTCAGTTTTATTATCAGAAAGTTTGTCAGAAACCTGTACTCCAGTGTAAATGTCAGAGTCCTTTCCATGAATTTTTCTGAAGTTGAAACATTTTGCAAGGGCATTAGAGCAAAGAAATAAGTCTGTAAACAAGACCTCAAAATGGCAATTGACAGAGGAATTTGGTTAATTTTGTGACATACAACACTTTAAAATAATAATAACCAGAATTATGACTGATAATCAGGACAGATCAGAATTTCAGTAATGTTATACAATTTTAAAACACCTATGTCAATAACATTTGCCCACATAACAGCGCCTAAGCAGACTTACCATCACTTGTCTGACAATGCTTTCCATGTAATTTAACATACGGAATAAGCCTAATAAATTTAGTATCTTTCCCTTTGTAGGAAGAGAGCAAATTTCTTTGAGAAGTTCCAGGGCCCTTTGAAAATTCTCAAAGAAAAAAAGTAAAAAAAAAGACTTTATTTATATGAATTTTGGGGAGCTTGTCAAAAATAGAAAACGTTAAAGCAAAGAGAGCATTGACAGTCCAAACATTTTAATAGAGAGACCTCAGTCTTTTGAACGCAGGAAATCATTTTAACAGATTTTTTTTTTCCGTCTTTTAGGTAGACTTACCCAAAGGTAAAGAAAAATCTTTTATAACCTCTTTATCAAGTTCAAGAAAATTATCCTTTTAAGAGAAAGAAGACCAAATTATAATTTTGTACCAGCTTCCTTCTGATATTAAAACTCATTTACTTAATTAAATTCATTTCAATCTGAGCCAACTTGACCATACAAAAACTGCTTTTCCAGAATTCCTCTTCCACAAACCTATAACTTTCTTTTTACATTCAGAATTTGTCCCATGTCTTTCTTTTCCCTCCTAGTTCTTGAAGACAAATTTATCTTTCTTAATCAATCAAATAAAATATCTCCATTCTTTGTTCCTTCTTTATACATCTTACTTTCCTTGTACACAGACATAATTTTCTTAATATTTAGTAGCTTCAATCACATATACTAATTAGAAATTTTAGCTCTTAGAAACCCCAATTTGTAAGTAAAAACTAAGTAAACAATTATAAACTTTCTTTTACATTAGGATCTTGTAGCTTGGAAAATTTATAAAGACTTCATAACTTCTAGAAATATGTTCCTTTATAGTACAATCTTTTAATAAAACACACGTTTACCAATAGACCCAAAACACCTTTTAGTTTTCCTGTAATGAAAAGCCAAAAGTAGACAAACGTAAGTTTAGCAATCAATGTCTAATATCTTATCTTATTTGGAAATGATAATACTCAGTGAATTTTTATCACAAAATTTAGCAAAACTCTAAAGTTTTATGTCACCAAAAAGAGTTTGGAAGCTGTAACCACCATAACACATAATTATTGTTTAAAGTTCACCCAACATTCATCTTTTTCACAACTATTTAGTTACTTGTTCCCAATAATTATTTAGATTGTCTATAAGACTTCATAAGACATTAGATAAAATTAGCCATCATTTAAATTACTATTTTTGTTAACCAGTTCTGTAATAGAAATAACATCAGTTTTTTGTACAAAACTTCATGTAAATTTCATCACCTCTTATACCTTTAACCATAGTTATCATTAAGATTTTTATTAATAGATCTGGGTCTTCTGATTTTGGACAAGGGAAGAATTCCCAGTCAGACATTTTAAAATATACTCAGGCAAAGTTGATGTAACCTCTTTATATAAAATTAGCTCAAACATTCCAACCTTTATAATCTTATCAACACTTACACTTTTACATGTTCTCAATTCAATTGTAACCTGAGTCAAGCTCTTAAGGCTATTTAAATTTTTCCCCTCCTTTTTCTGGCCCTTTTTTAGGTACCAATTAAACAATTGTGTGAGAGCTCTCAAAACATATTTTTTTCCCCCAATTTAGAAGTTTTCCCAATTCAAAGAATCCGTCATCTGGCCATTGACGAGTAGGATCTTCATTTGTATATTTATTCCAATAGTGACTCGATCCAATAAGACTTTTTAAGAAAGACCCAGAGGTAACTTTCCACGCTTAGAATAAATCTTTACCGTGGACGCAAGAGGCGTCCCTGGTGAGGGCGCAGATGATGTAGCCCCCATGATCCACAGAATTCACTCCCAAAGATATTCAGAGAAAGTAAAGACCTTCGTTGCACAGGCGGTAAGGATGGTGTAGTGAAAACGGTGTCTCCGGTCTCCCACAATAGTGTGGGACGCCTCCAGTCACAGACCCGCTACGCTAATCTGTGACATCGGGCAGGTGATACTGGTATGGGATTTTTCCAGCACTAACAAGCAACGAAGGTTAAGACGACAAAAGCCCTTATGGACTGGGCCCTTTATGACAAACTCCCCTGAGAGCTTGGCACAGCCAGACAAAGAGACAGTTCAGAACCCCAGTCTATTCGACTGGCCACCAAGGGGCACCCCAGTAAATGCACCTTCCATATGGTGGAGACCAAGGAGGATATTCTCACTTGGCACAAAGCCAAGTTGTCTCAGGACACAGAACAAGACAGAAGGAAAAACCTCATCCGGTTTTTTTCTTATGTGCACAATGACAGCTTTAGCCACGCCTTAGGTCTGTTGGAGCCAGAATAATACCTAGGAGGGGAGGTGTCACGGGGTTGGGGACTGTGTGCTTTACAGAGTACCTCGTCATTGCATGGACATTTTCTTGCAGTTGACGGGGGACCTGTGTCATCTACCCCGTTCCGTGACCCAACTTATCCTGTCACGGGAGTTTCCTGAAAGTGGCGAGCGCCCTAATGGCTCTTAACCGCTCGACCCGTGCCCACCAAATTTGTGGCCTTTTTGGCTTCCAAGATGCCCTTGGCAATGGCCTTCACTTCATGTGCATATTAACCCACAGCAAAGTTTGTCTAAATAGACGCCAGTCTGGTGAGACCCACAAACTCACCAGTCTGTGGGGCCGGCCCAGACATTAGGCTTATAGGGTCTATGCCTGCGTCCTACACTATGGTATTTCCTTCTTATGACACACGATACAAAAGACAAAGACAAAAGAGAAAAACAGAGACTATCTCTGGGAGGAAAAGGGATCAAGATCAAAACCAAGAGTACTCTACCAAATGTACCAGCGTCACTAAAAGCACAAGAAACTCGTTTCCCAAATATTTTCTCCTGCCAATCTAAATTTAGAAAGAGAAAAAAATTCTCACCACTTCCTTCCACCGGACTCCACAGGTAGAGATTCTGGGAGGCTGACGTGGTAAGAAGTCTTATATTTTGCCGACTTTCGTCAGGCGTTCCCGTATCTCATCATCTGAAGTAATCCAGGGAGAAGGCAGTTCTTCCAGCCAGAGAACGCAACTTGCCAGCCAGTGTAGCCCCACGTTGGGCACAAAAAACTGTTGGGGGAGAGAGAGAATCTTCCTCTGTCCTTTTCTTAAGGTTCTTATGGCTGGCCAAATAATTAACAAGACAGGTTAGCAGGAGAAAATAAAACCAAGTTTAATAACATGTATACATGGGAGAAACTCAGAAATGAGCAACTCGTCCCTCTGTCTCAGCTGCCCGCTTAAGTATTGTAGCTAAAGACGAGGAAGGTGTTGGGGATGGGTAGTGGTCTGGGACCTCAGAAGGCAAGAAGACAACTCACATGGAGATAGAAATGCAAATGTTTGCCTGACAACTCCTCTCAGGGTCATCTATAGATAATGTGGTCAGGGAGAGAGAGAGTTTTTGATAAAAGGGGCTTGGTGCCTTTCCTGTTGTAACCTCTATCCTACATTATCTTTACAGCCATCATGATAATAACTCCTTCCTGAAACAGATCTTTTGTTTTAAATTCTTTAGGCAGTTTGGGAAGGGAAACTCAAATATTCTTCGTGAGTTCTCTGAGTCCTTATTGTCTTCAGCTCGAAATAATCTGCATACCAGAGTGGTGCCTCCTGGGGTAGCTTGCCCTGAGCACCATCACCTCCATTTATAAGGATGCACCCATTATATAGATTCTGTACAAAATTGCAAAGATCACTTTTTCCTTTTCAACATTTATTTGTTTTAACTTTTAATAGTGAGAACCTTAGTGTTGGGTAAACTGCTGCACAATTACTGGAAATGCTGAGAGTCTTATTGAAAAGTGCAGAAGTCTAAAGATAATGAAAAGTACATTTTTCGAATGTCAAGTCCCTTGATGATTTGATAAGCATCTGTCTAGTTGTACCCGGAAGAGATGGAAGATTAAACACCAGCACAGCACACAAGGAAACAGGCTGCAAACTTGAGGGCTTCCCATGGACCACAGAGTGCCTGGCTGACTCTTGGAGATTAAATCTGGGCTTTGTCCATGGGTGGACCCTGAGAGGAAAATTTTGCTTAAATGACCAGAGAATAGACAACGTTTTATGTTGATAATAATACTTACCATGTAAATTTCTTTATAAATCTTTGAATAAAATAAAAATTTATAACCCGCATATAAATTAACTCTTACTGACAAGCCCCACAGCCTTCTCTAGAGAGCTCAACAGATAATATCTCCGCTGACTGTGAATTGTTCTTCTCTGAAAGCCAGCCAGCACTTCACTGATAGCCCTGGATAAGGAAGGCCAGATACAATTCTTTGAAGATGTTTAACTGAATTCAGAACCAAAAATCCTACCTCCAGTTGGCTCCTCTGTGAGAATGGATGGCCGGCCTTGTTTCACAGCCTGAGCAATTGAGGTTTCAGATGAGATAAATTGCTTTGTTCCCTAGGGATGGAAAAGCTGGACTGTGACATCGATTCAATGCTGAGACTTTGCAGGTAAAGATAGGGTCATAGAGGGGAATAAAGATTTCAGCAAATTGGATTTTTGTTCTCAACAGTGGAAATAATTTAAGAAGCAGATAGTCTCTCACTCCAACTTCTCTTCCCTGTTCTCTGTCATATCACTGTAAAAATTCTCTCTATGAAAATTTCAATCTTTTTTCTTTGTAGTGTGTTTATTATCATCTTCACGAATTCTTTGACTTCACCACCTTTCTGGCACCACAACATTAGCCATTGAGATATTATTATAGATTCAGTTTTGCAATTTCATCCCCTTATCTCTATTTCGTCTGTCATTTCATAGTTTTAGTTCTTATTTTATCTTATGCTTGAAAACATTTGAAGCTTACAGTGTGTAACAGTTCCTTATTTTCTCAAATTTTTATCTAAGTGCCCTCAACTATCACTTTTTTTTAGAAAAGAAGTGAAATACATAACAGAACAATACACTGTAATAAATTGACCACTCATAATATTAAGTTCAACCTGAAATCCCTCCTCACTTAACAGAGACCATCTTTTATAATTCACAATGCTTTTGTCTGGGCAGGGTCAGTTTATCAATGATTTTTGGATGTTTTAAACCACATGAGATGAATACAATATAAGGTAAAATTGTTAATCTTGCAGAAGTTGTAGAATTTCCTGATGCTTAGGGGAGTTGGTGGTGGAGAACCTGAATCATATGAAAAGTAGTTGATTAATTAGCACCTGAGTTTGTTAATTTGGTAAAGATGATGATGAGACATACATGTTGAAAAGATAACTTTGCATATCAGAGTATTGTCAGAGGCCACTGGGAAAATTCATAATATTTTCAAATACTACAAAAAAATGATCATTTTTTCATAAAAGATGTGATACATGACGGCATCATATACTTCTGTCAGAAAATTTGCAATGAAGAAAATTAACACTTCAGTCATTTTAATTCTAACAATTTGTTCATGCTTACTAGTAGGTTAAAAAACTTTTTAGAAATAAAGTGAGGGCTGGCCCGGTGGCTTAGCGGTTAAGTGCGCGCGCTCCGATGCTGGTGGCCCGGGTTCGGATCCCGGGCGTGCACCGACGCACCGCTTCTCTGGCCACGCTGGGTCCGCGTCCCACATGCAGCAACTAGAAGGATGTGCAACTACGACATACAACTATCTACTGGGGTTTTGGGGGAAAAATAAATAAATAAATAAATAAATCAAAAAAAAAAAGAAAGAAAGTGATAAGTGATGTACTTGCTTAATTTTTAATTTCTTTTAGTAAGAAAACTTTTTCATATTTTTAAAAAATATTTATTTGTATTTATTTTATGCTGAATTTATTCCTGGGCCAAAGATTTTTTTTTTTAATTAACTAACACCAATTCTTTTCAAACTCTTTCAAAAAGTTGAAGAGGAGAGAATACCCCTAAAGTCATCCTATGGGATTAACACTACCCTGATATCAAAGCCAAAGACACTAAGAGAAAAGAAAACTATAGGTCAATATCTTTGATGAATATTGATATAAAAATCCTCCATAAAACAGTAATAAACTAAATTAATCAACATATTAAAAGGATTATACAGCATTTTTCAGTGGGATTTACTCCTGGAATAAAGGATGTTTCAATATATGAAAATGAATCAATGTAATAAACCACATTAGCAGAATGAAGGAAAAAAACACATGATCATCTCAATGGATGCAGAAAAGGCGTTTGACAAAACTAAACATGCTTTCATGCTAAAACCACTAAAAAACCCCTCAGAGTAAAAGGAAACTACTTCAACATAATAAAAGCCATATATAGAAATCCACAGAGAACATCATATTCAAGGGTGAAGGAATGAAAGCTTTTTCTCTAAGATCAGGAACAAGGCAAGAAGGCCCATTTTCACCACTTCTATTCAACATGGTATTAGAAGTTCTAGCCAAGGTAAGTAGGCAAGAAAAAGAAAGAAATAGCATCCAAATTGGAAAGGAAGAAGTAATATTATATTTGTTTACAAATAGTATCTTATATGCTGAAACCCCTAAAAATTCCACCAAAAATTTGTTAGAACTAGAAAATTCTGCAGAGTAGTGGGACACAAAATCAACATGCAAAAACTAGTTGTTCTTCTATACATTAATAATAAGTAATCTGAAAAAGAAATTTAAAAACTTTACATTTTTATTTACAATAGCATCAAAAAGAGTAAAATACTTAAGAATCAACTTACTCAAAGAGGTAAAAATTCCAGTGATGGTTTTGCAAAATTAGAAAAATCTATCCTAAAATTCATATGGACTCTCAAGGGACCCTGAATAACCAAAACAATCTAGAAAAAGAAGAACAAAGTTAGAGAACTCACACTTCCTGATTTCAAAACTTACTATAAAGTAATCAAAACAGTGTGGTATTGGCGTAAATACACACACTATGCTAATGAAATAGCACAGAGACCCCAGAAATAAAACTTTGCGTATATGGTCCAATGATTTTTGACAAAGGTACAAAGATCATTCAAAGGAGAAAAGATCAGTTTTTCAACAAATGTTGTTGGGAAAACTGGATACTCACATGCAAAAGAATGAGGTTGGACCCTTACTTTACACCATATACAAAAATTAACTCAAAATGGATCAAAGATATAAATGTTAGAGTTGAAGCTATAAAGTCCTTAGAAGAAAACACATGGTAAAAGCTGTGTGTCATTGGGTCCAAATGCCATTGTAACAATGATTTCTTTATGACACCAAAGACATAAGTAACAAAAAAAATAACAAATTTTACTTCATCAAAATGAAAAAGATTTCTGTATCACAAGATACTATCAACAGAGTAAAAAGGCAAACCATAGAAAGATTGAAAATATTTGCAAATCACAAATCTGATAAGGGATTAATATCTAGAATAAATAAAGAACATCTACAACTCAACAATAAAAAAACAACTCAATTTAAAAATGCACAAAATACTTGAATAGACATTTCTCCAAAGAAGATATAAAATGAACAGGAAACACATGAAAAGATGCTCAACATCACTAAGTATCAGGAAAATGTGAAATAAAACCACAATGAGATACCTTTTCACACCCATTAGGATAGTTACTATCACAAAATCAGAACATAACAAGTGTTGGCAAGGATGTTGAGAAATTGGAACCCTTGTGCTCTGAGTGTGAGAATATAAAACTGTGGAAAACTGTGTGGCAGTTCCTTCAAAAATTAAAAATAGAATTACTATATGATCTAGAAATTCCACTTATGGGTTCTGAAATAATAAAAATCATATTTATCAGCCTCTGTGTCCAGTTCTTGGCACAGAGCTCCTAAAACCTTTGTAATTTCCCCAGTGATAAGAACACTAGGAGAATCTTTTGTTCTATTGAGGCT
This sequence comes from Diceros bicornis minor, assembly GCF_020826845.1. NCBI lineage: Eukaryota > Metazoa > Chordata > Mammalia > Perissodactyla > Rhinocerotidae > Diceros > Diceros bicornis. The sequence continues at coordinate 226,388 of NW_026691211.1, read as the reverse complement.
ACTCTGGGTGGGCTCCTGGATGGCTCCTGAATGGGGGCTGGTCACCAGAAAGACCAAGCCCTGATTAGAAGCTTGGAATTTTTAGCCCTACCCCTTATCCTCCAGAGAGAGGAGAGGAGCTGGAAATTGAGTTAATAATTGATCATGCCTATGTGAGAGAGCCTCCATAAAAATCCCAAGAGAAGGCGGTTCAGAGAGCTTCCAGGTTGGCAATGACAAGGACTGCTTGGAGACTGGTGTACCTGGAGATGGCATGAAAGCTCTGTGTACCGTCTCCATACCTTTCCCTATGCACCACTTCCAACAGGCTGTTCTTGAATTATATCCTCTAATAATAAACTGGTGACCTAGTAAATGTTTCTCTGAGTTTTGTGAGCCACTCTACCAAATTAATCAAACCCAAGGAGAAGGTTGTGGGAACCTCTGGTTTTTAGCCAGTAAGTCAGAAGTATAGGTAACAGCCTGGGCTTGTAACTGGCATCTGAAGTTGAGGCGAGGTTGGGTGGGTGTGCAGACTTATAGGACGGAGCCATCAACCTGTGGAATCTGATGTATCTCTGGGTTGTCAGCATCAAATTGAGTTGAATTATCTGGCGACCAGCTGGCATTCCAAGAATTGCTTGTTGGAGGCGTGGGGAACGCTCCTACATGTGAAAAAGTGAATCTGAGAACACCATTTATGGGTATACACGCAAAAGAACTGAACGCAGAGGTATAAAGACATATATGTACACCCGTGTTCTTAACAGCATTATTCAAAATAGCCGGAAGCTGGAATCAAGCCAGGTGTCCATCAATGGACGAACTGACAAAAAAATGTGGTGTATACACATAGTGGAATACTCTTCACCCTTAAAAAGGAAGGAATTCTGACACATGCTATGACATGGATGAACCTTGAGGACTTTATGCTAAGTGAAATAAAGCCAGTCACAAAAGGAAAAATACTGTATGATTCCACTCATATAAGGTACTTAGAGTAGTCAAATTTATAGGAATAGAAAGGAGAATGGTGGTTCCCAGGGGCAAGAGGGAGGGATAACAGGGAGTTGTTGCTTAATGGGCACAAAGTTTCAGTGCAAGGTGAAAACAGTTCTGTGGAAGGTTGGAGGTTATGGCTACACAACTATGTGAATGTATTGAATGACACTGAACTGTACACTTAAAAATGGTTAAAATTTTATGTTATGCATATTTTATGACCATTAAAAAATTAATTATTATCAACAAATGAACAAACACTAGCTACATGCGATAGCATGGATGAATATCACAACCATAAGGCTGCATAAAAGAAATTATATTCAAAAGACTATATATTTTATAATTCCATTTATATAAAATCCAAGAAAGAAACAAAACCGAGGTCTGGCTTCTAGTAATGGTGGAGTAGCCTGTTGAACTAACACTCTCACAGATAACAATGATAAAATCTGCACAAAATATTATATATATTTATACAGACTCGTGTGGCTATATGTAATACACATAAAATAAATGTGTACTTGTGTGTATGTATAAATCACTTCCAAAAGCAAGCAGAACTGAGAGGGAATCTTCCTTTAAATGATGGGAATTGCACCAGGAGATATTTGCAAGCTTGAGTCTTTTGCCTCAAAGCATTCCAAAATCTGCACATGGCCTAGACAGGGGAAAAACTACAGTCTTACTTGTCATGTTAGAGGATGTATTTTTGGGCTGGCAGAGTAGCTGGAAAGTTAGGGGAGAAATTCTGGAAGGGAGGGAGCCACAAAGAGGAAAATCGCAAAATATATATGTAAGTCTCTCCCCCACACACTCCAAATTGGCAGATCTTTGAACAACACACATGCAGGGTAGGCCCCAGAAGGCCTAGTGTAAAAATAGCAGTTGGAAGATGAAAGAACTAAACTAGGATTTCAGTTATGCCCACTGTAAATGAGATAGGATTGGAATTTCAGTCTAGCCAAGTTGATTCCCTGCTAGAAAAATAACAAAACTCTTCCAAGGAATACAATAGAATCCGGAGCCTCTATACCTATCTTTCATGATTTCCAGTACACAATTTAAAAGAAGCACGAGATTTGACAAAATAGGAAAATGTAATCCATATGTGACCAAAAGCAGGCAGTAGAAACTCTCCCCAATGTGTTCTAATTAGCAGTCAAGAATACGAAAGCAGTTATTATAAAGGTGATCATGGTGGTAAAGAAAAATATTCCCATAGTGAATGAACAGATGTGGGAACTCAGCAGAGAAGTGGAAATTACACAAAAGAACCAAATAGGAAGATGAAATAAAAAAAATACTTTTGAGTTTACCGGTAGATTAGAAATAGTAGAAAAAACATGAAGATACAGCAATAGAAATTATCCAGTCTGAAGAAAAGAATGTAAAAATTTTGAAGAAAAATGAAGAGAGCCTTATGACCTGTGAGATGATTGAGTCCCAAGCAGAGAGGGGAGAGACAGAAAAATTAAATGAGGCAGAAAGGCAAATCAATAAGTAATAGCATAAAACTTCCAAAATTTGTTGGAAAATCTAAAATTTTAGATCCCAGAAATTCAGCAAACCCACAAAATAAAATATAAAAGAAAAGCATACTTAGGTACACGATAGTCAAGCTACTAAAATCCAAAGATAAAAAGAAATTCTTAAAAGCATCAGGGAAATACACACATACAGTGGAAGACATTACATACAGGGAGAAATACTGTGAATGATGGATGATGTACTATCAAAAACAAAAGAGACAACTCAACAACAAAATGACATCATTCAAGTGCAGAAAGAAAACCCAAAAGTCAACACAAAATTCTACATTTAGCAGAACTCACTTTCAAAAAGGAAGTAGAAGCCATAATAAGATACTGCACGCCTATTAAATGGCTGAAATAAAAAATAAAATTGCAAATACGACGTGCTGGTGAGGACTAGGAGCAATTAGAACTGGGAATGCAACATGATAGTTGCATTCAGAAAACAGTTGAGCAGGTTCTTATAAAGCTAAACATACACTTATTATATGACTCAGATATCCCACTCCTAGGTATTTACTGAAGAAAATTGAAAACTAATGTTTAAACAAAAATCTTTGTGGGAATCTTTATAGCCATTTTATTCATACTTGCCAAAAGCTGGAAATAAACTAAATGTCCTTCATCAGGTGAATGGAGAAAGAAACTGTGTTGCATTGGTACATTAGAATAGTACTTGGCAATAAAAAGGATAAACTCTTTTTTTTGTGTGTGAGGAAGATAAGCCCTGAGCTAACATCCAGTGCCAATCCTCCTCCTTTTTCCCCCCAAAGCCCCAGTAGATAGTTGTATGTCATATTTGCACACCCTTCTAGTTGATGTATGTGGAACACGACCTCAGCATGGCCTGAGAAGCGATGTGTCAGTGCGCACCATGGATCTGAACCTGGGCCGCCAGTAGGGGAGCACACGCACTCAACCGCTAAGCCATGGGTCGGTCCCAGGATAAACTCTTGATTCACACAACAACATGGATGAATCTTGGCTGCATTTCTCTAAGTGAAGGAAGCCAGATTCAAAAGGCTGTATAGAATATGATTCCATTTATATGACTTTCTAGAAAAGGCAGAATTACAGGGATGGAAAATGATCAGTGGTTGCCAAGGGATGGAGTAGGGGAAGGGGTTGAATACAAAGGGATAGCATGAGAGAACTTTGGGAGTGAAAAACACAGCTCTGTATGGTACTGTGGACATGTATGCATGACCATAAAGTCAAAACCCATAGAACTGTACACAGCAAAGAGTGAATTTTACTCTGCAAATTTTAAAAATCAATCAGGATGCTGGGGAACCCAGATGGAATGCAGTGACAAATGAATCTCACTGTATTACAAGCATGTGACATAACCATACAGAAGGAGTGGGGATGAAAGGTCCTGACCTAAGTTACAGTGGAAGACAGTGTTTTGACGGGATACTGTAAAACTAAAGTACTGGACATAAACACTGTACTCTAGGTGGTCAATTTGTTTTTCATAAGGGTATGGATTAGCAATTCTGAAACTAGTTGACACAGTAAACATATTGTAGCTAACTGGAGTTAGGTTTCTCACTGTTGGTGAAAGAAGTTACAAATAAACAAAAGGAGAATGCTAGAATAAACCCAGTGGTGCTGGCTTGGAGTTGGAAGTATCAGTATGAATCCATGTCTCTTTTAATATATCTATCAAAAAAGATAGATAGATTGATAGATCGATAGACAGATGCGTATACTTGAGTTTATATTCATACATACATTTCCAAGCTCTGCTGAGAGGGACTAGAAGCAGTGACACTCTAATATTAATGAGCACATCTAGCTCCCAGATCTTGTTTTCTAAATATCATTCTCCAATAAAAAGAACCAGGTTTTCTTGGAGAAATGGCTAATTCTAGGGCTGGAGATAGAAAATACAAAATGAGCCTGGATCATCTTGTAGTGCCAGAAAGTAGGAAAGTGCTTTAAAACACACACACACACACACACACGCACACACACAGAAAATGATGGGACGTGTCAAAATGAATCAGTCTAAAAGACTTCCCAATGACTCAAGCTGGAAAACTGTGAGCAACAAAATAAATAATGGTAGCATTGGATTATTACCCAGAGACTAAAATAAATATCCACGAGGCTATACTGATATAAAAAAGATTAAATAAGAAAGGAAGGGAAGGAAGAAAGAAAAAAGGGAAAAAAAAGAATGAGAGAAAGAGAGAAAGAAAGGAAGAAGGAAAGGAGAGGGAGGGTGGGGAATCTTCCTCACAGAGTTCCAAATAATAAATGCGCTAGATAGCATGAAATTGAAAATCGCCACTAGAACGCTACAGTAATAATTACTGTTGGAAAGATTGACTGATGAATGCAAAAACTGTGGAGGAAACTTAAAGAAGAAACAGTACAATTGCAGAGTCTCAAAGCATTTCCTTCCAAACATTTAACTTATTTCTCTTATTTCTTTAAAATACCTATGACTATTTAAAGCAAAAATTATAACACTGTATTGTGGGATTTATAACATGGGTAGATGTAAAATTTATGACAACAATAGCACAAAGGACAGACAGAGGTAGATGGAACCGTTCTGTAGCAAGTCTTCCATATTTTACATTGATTAAACTGGTGAACTATTAAGTCTAGGTAGGCTGTGATATGTTAAAGATGCATATTGTAATCTGGACCAACCAGTAAAAATCCAAAGGTGTGTCACTTAAATGCTAATAAAGGAATTAAACACCATACCAAAAAACGTTTGTACAAGACTGTTCACAGGAGATGACCTGCACGTCCCCAGGAGCAAGATGAGCGCACTTTGGGGCATCCACAGAGCAGAACGTCCTCAGCCGTGCCAAGGAGAAAACGCTGACACACATATGCTGAGAGAGACTCATCAACCTCGTGCTGAGGGAGGCAAGCTGGACAGAAACCAACACACATGGGATGATTTCAGCCAAGATGAACCTATGCTGAAAAAACCAGAACAGGGGTTGCATCGGGGGAAGGAAAAAATTGTCTGGGAAGGAACAGGAAGGAGTTTTCTGGGGGTGATGGAACTATCCTATTCTTAAAGGGATGAAAGTTATATGGGCATGTTTATTTGCCAAAACTGTACGGTTGAGATTTGTGCCTTTCAGTGTGCATACATCTTACTCACCACACACGCACAAAGGCTTAAAAGAATAATAAAGTGAGGTGAGAATGGGATGGAGTGTGGATGAAACAAAAATAGCAGATTAGTAGTTGTTGAAGCTGGGTGATGGGGCTACTATGCTATTTTGCTTATTTTGTATATTGTTTAAATTGTTCTGTAATAAAACACTTGTATAAGAAGACAAACTCGATATACAGTGTTCACTGGTAAGATATCAGTTACCTTTGGGGAGGAAATAGGGAGAAAGGGATTGTCGGGGCCTGAGTAAAGCTGGTGTTAGTTCTTGGTCACACAAGTGTGTTCGCTTTGTAATAATTCTTTGAGATTTACGTGGATGACTTCTGCATATATTTCTGTACGCATGTTATACATCAATAAACATTTTAAATCCTGCATATTTGCACAAAGATACTAAGTCAATATCTTAGAATAACAGCAGTGTTTTGTTTTAAAGTGGAACACATTCACTCATGACACCATTAGATGGATTTTAATACTCCCAAGTATCTATTAATGCCCTCATCCCTGCGTGGCTCCTGGGTCTTTCCATTTTTGCCTCAGTTTTGTAAGTGGCATGGATTTGAGTTTTTATGATGCCATCTTTCTCCAGCAAGGTCCACCCCCACCACGATGCTCACCAAGGCCTCGACACCTAGCACAGTGCCGTGTTCACAGCATGCACTGAAGACCTGTGAGACTGGGTTGGATGAGGAACAAAATGAGGAGCTCATGATGTTCGTAACTTATGTCTAGGTGCCATACTGTGACTTAGGAAATTGGTAGAGTTTTTCGATAGCTTTGCTATGCCTTCTAATTTTTCCTATTTAAAACAATGGGAAATAGGGTCTCAGAGTTCTTTCTCAGAGAAAGTCTGACATTTCAGGCACAGATTACTGACAATTATTAATGGCATATGACTTTCCCACCTCATCTTAGTGTTAAGTTTTTAATTTCTTACCTTGGAAATGACCTAACATTTCTTCTTCCAAATCTTGTAGTAATACCGATGCTCCAGAAAGTCAGGCCACAGATATTCTGCTGTTGTGCATCCTCCCTGCAAAGAAGTGGAGCTGTGCATCCACCAGTCTAAGAAGCGTGTGGTGCTGTAGTATTTGGAGTCAATCAGAAAAGCTAAATGGAAAAACGACTTCAGAGAATTATCACCATAACCCCCCACAGCAACAAATTATTTTGTGATTCTGAGGGTATATTCAAACAAGGATATTAAAACTAGTTCCCAAGGAGCCAGCCCTATAGTAGAGCAGAAATTGCATATTACCTTCCTGCACAAACTTGCCTAACATTGTGGGAAGGACCAAAGGGACGTTTCGGTGTTGTTGCCTATGTTAACGAGGCCAAGAGGTCCACACTGGGATAAGGAAGTCCAGTGAACCAGCCTGTGTGCAGCGTGGGAAAAGGGACATGTGTGTGGTCCCCTGAAGTGGCTTAGGGGTCACTTACCAGTGCGCCTGAGTTTCCTGTCTGTATAATGCAGGAATTGGGGCTGTCCAATGTGATGTTTTCTCCTTTTTATGACATGGCTCAGGGCAGTCCTTCTAAGACTCCTGACCAAGGTATGGGCCCTTCAGGCAGATTGGGTCCAAAGGGAGGATCTCTGCAGCGACCCTGACCACGGGTCCAGAGCGAGGATCATGGCAGCCTGGAGGGATGGGGGGATGGTAGGACAGTGGCCTTGAAAAGGCAAATTCCAGGATCCCAGGCACCTGGTAGTTCCATTTTAGATATTGAATTCACATTTCAAATACTGGCCAGGGAGCTTCCACCAGGGCTGCAAGCAACCTCAGCAACAGCCAGGCTGGTGAGCCCCACCCCTACCTGAGTCCCGGCCTCAAGGGATGCAGCCCAACCACACTGCGCATACTCTGGGAGGTGGGCAGGGCATGGAGAATGGGCGTGGTATAGAGAAGAGGGTTGGATGGAGAATCAGAGGCGTGGAGCCCAGGGCCCGAGAGACAAGGCACGAGTTGGGGCCACGAGCTGTGCATGCTGGGAGCTTTTCTCTCTTAACCGCTCCCAGCTAGCAACCCGTAGGGCTGCAGGACTAGGACTCCCAGGAGGCTCTGGGCACGAGGCCGTGCCTAGCTCTGGGGGGAGGAACAGGGCAATGTGAGCTTGGCCGAGGGCCAAACCCCCATTGAATCAGGACTCTGGCCCTGCACCCGCTCCAACTGGACTGAGTCCCGGAGGGAATGAGAGGGACCAGGGAGTTAGGAGGGTGTGGCGGCTGCAGTGGCAGCCGCGGGCCTGCCACATGCAACTGCTTTTGTCCAAAATTGAAGCTGGACTGGCGCCTCTTCCCCACCACCTCCCTCCGTTGCTTGATTCCTCCTCCCACCTGCATGCCTGTGGGTCTTTCCACAGCCTCCTACCTAGTCCAAGGCCAGGTGTTTCTCTAAAGTGCTTATGGGAACTGGTTTGACATCCCAGAAACTTTCCAGTTTGCCTGCTGCCCTCTGCCATCTCCAGCCAAAGTGCCATCATTTCATCAGCTTTTGGGAGACATTCGCCCTTGTGGCCCCTCTTGCAAGCACAACTTAAGAGTTTGCAGGGTGGTAGCATTGGCTGTTGCTTGCCTTTTTCACAGGTGTGGAAGTTGAGGCATCCTCGGGGTTAATCATTGGTTTCCCCAGGATCTGCTAAGAGCAGAGGGGAACAACACAATTCCCAGGCAAGTATCTAGTAAGCCGTTTTCACTAACCCATTCCAGTGCAGAGGCCTCCAAAACAGCATCCTTAAGATGAGAATAGCTTAAGCATTTTGCCCTTTAGATTGATCACCTAATCTCAGCTCAGGCCTGAGTGGCCAGTCTCTCAGGGACATGAGTGATGACTCTGATCTTTCAGGAAGAGACCGGTGGTCCAGCTTTGGGAGAGGCATGTTCATGGTAGACAGCACCTGGGCAGCATTTGAAACCCGTCAGCTTTAATATCTCTGCTTTGGATTCTGGCAAGTTTCCAGGATAAACATGCCCAGGGATAGTCAAATGTACCGTATTCTTTAAAAATTGATTAGAGTAGTGAAAGGAACAGAGCATAAAATATCCTGATTATTTGCAAAAGATGAAATGCAAGCAAGACCTTCTTGTTAATTTTTTTCTCCTCATTCTCTTGGCTGTACTATACGCTTGAATGCAGAAAGAAAAAATTTGCATTGCCAAGTTATCTTTTCCTGAGATTGGTAAATTAACTTAAAAGTCTTATTGAAACCTGTGGAGGAATGGTTAGCAGCTTTCATGATTCATGTCCTCCCTAAAAACCTGGGTGTTGATCTACATGAAAAAAAGTCCTTGTTTATATTACACATCCCAATAGGTTACATTTCCGATTCCTGAATGTGGGATATCATCAAAACAACTGAAAAAGCTGGTCATGGAAACTGGACCCTGTCACTATGTGAAGAATTTACCTCTTTATGAATTAATGACTCGAATTCTTTCACATTTTTGTAAAGAACGGACGAGAAACTCTGCAGTGTCTCTGAATGTGGCAAGACGGGGAATTCTCCTTAGACCACATCCTCGAGTTCTTCTCTCGTGTTCAATAGACCCGGGTGATAGTCCGTGTGGTCAGGTGCAGCGCCGCTCCCCCAGCCCCCAGTGTTCCATCCTACTCTGGCCTGTGACCTCTTCAGGGGGTTCTGATGACACTCCTCCACAAGGGTTGGAAGGAGACATTGTAACATGAGGATATTCATCATCTTAAAACAACGATTAATGGAGAGGAAAGTCTCGGGTTCTGTGTGCTCCGATGCAACTGCTGTTGGGGTGTGGCTTCAGTGACCACTGTGCTCCCAGCAGTCCCCAAAATGGCTGTCTCAGACATTTGATCTCCTGGTGCAACCACAGCAGCTGTTGACAGAGCTGAGCGCTCGTGGTTCAATGTCTTCCGTCAGATTTTGTGGCTCTGACCCTCCTATGCTCACCCCCTTCCCATTCCTATCTGCTGAGTTGATTGCTTTGTAGTTGTTTCCTAGGAGCCACTGTGTGTAACTGGATTTCACAGTGTCTTTAGAGACCCATCTTCACTACACGAGTCACTGTACAACAGTGACTTATCCTGGTGTAGCCCGTGTTCATCATCTCCAGTGGAGCTGTGAAGAACCCTGCTTACTAGTACCCTGTCTCATTCTCATGCTGCTGGGGCTGCTTATGAAGTTGAGCATCCCGTCTTTGGTCTCATTGCCATTATTCTTTTCATCGATTATTTTGAAGTCAGATATGACTTTGTTAATAATGTGGACACTTGCTGTCACAGGAACTTTTATGTAACTTCCCCAACAGCTCTGTGAAGTAGTCCTGTGATCCCCATTTTACAGGGGGGGACACTGAAGCTCAGAGAGATGGAGTAGCTTCCTTCACGTCACACAATTTCTCGGTATATTTTGTGTCTCCACCTGGAGCTCCGCTTCTCAGGTGAGTGCACTTAGGTGGTGTTCCACTTTATGCCTCTCTGCCAGTCTCCCCAAAGGCACACGCCCCATCCTGAGTCCATTGTCTGCTTGATGGCAGTCACCCTGCACAAACAGTCTCCGGGCAGGGATTGGACTAGCGGGGAGTGGTCCTCCGGCTTACTCTGGGCAGGTACTAGGTTCATGGCGAGAGCTGGAGCAGTGGAAGATACTGACCGTCACTCACCTGGAAGGTTTGTTATGTAGAAATACTCCACTGACTTTTTGCAGGTGTCATGTCTTCTTTGTCTTCATTGCTCCTCTGGGCATTCTCCTACAGTCCAGGCTGTGCAGTAACATAGAGTACAGAGACTGGTGAACATAATACTGTTGCCATGCACCAAATGGTCACATCACTCATTTTTCTAATTATGAAACAAATACACACTGTAAAAAAGTCAAATTGCACTGATCTATGTAGAGTAAAGTGAAACATTCCCCTTTCATCCCCTTCCCTGCAAACTCACTCTCCTACTCAGAAGAAACTATTGTTAAGAGGTTGTGACTTATTCTTCTGGAAATTTCTTATGAATTTATAAATACACAAAATTTTTTTTAAACATAAATTACATAACTACATCGTTTGCAATTTGCTGTTGCCTAAACCATATATCATAGACCTCTCTCCTTATCAGTGCACATCACTCTAACTTACCTTTTTAGAAGTTTTAGAGGTATTCCAAAGAATAGGTATACCATGATCTGTTTATATCTTCTTTGATAGCAAAGGGATTACATCCAGTTTCACTATTATACATAATGCAGCTATAAGATCCTTGTATGGAATTTATTACACTGCTTTCAACTGCTCAATATGCTTTGTTTCCTTTTAGTCAGAGACTATGATATATTTTTAACACTTTTACGGGAATTATTTTATAGGGAAATTAATTTTATCACTGAATAACGACATTTATGCGGAAGCTGGACTTCAAGGTCATCCATGTCAGTATTCTGGAGAAAAATAATGAAACTTAGAAGGTATTATGCTTGCTCCATCACATTCTAACAAGTCATGTTAACAATGTGAGTTGAATCTTTGAATAGCCTCTACTTTCTCTGTTCAGATGAACGATGACTTTTTCTTGTCTTGAAAACTTCTGACTCCAAGAGCTCTCAGTTGGGTTTCAGAGAGGGTAAGATATTGGTGTTGTATCTATTTCTCTTCAGCTGTAGGCTGCGTCTTCTAAAGATCATAGAATTGATCATGGTCCAATCGATATATGTGATTTGGTTCAAAAATTCAAAGTAATGAACTCAACATAGGAATCTATATCTTTTGTTCTTAATAAAGAATTTCCTTTGATATCCTTAAGTCTCTGTGATTACTACTAAAAACTCACCTATGGGTGAAGAGATGTGGTTCTGCTGACAATGTCTGGCTTGAACATCCATAGTTAAGCCTGCCACATCTGTAGGTAGGTTACACTTGACCTCTTGATGACCTCTGCCCTTGGTCTTTGACCTGGGAAAAATAAGAATTTAAAAAAGCTGCTGTTATTAGCACTCAATGCTAGAAACGCCCATTAAAGAGTGAGTTTGGTTTGGTAAACCAAAGGGAGTATAAGCAGAACAAAGTCATTAATATCTATAAAATTTCAAAAAATTCTAATTTTTAAAAATATAACTCTGTTTTTGCCACAGTGCAAACTGTGTATATATGAATGACGTATCCCTCTGTCCATTTCTTAAGTTATTTCCATTGATTTGATGGATTTATCTTCAAACCTGGATTCCAAGTGTGAAAGGACATCTTGGTCCTTCAAAAAAAAGAAACCATTGAGATTTAATTTTCCTTTAGCTCGGCATCCCAAAGGTTTGAGGAATAAATGATCATGTAATGATACAATGATTTTGAAATCTAATTGTTAATTAGAGGGGTGTAAGAGATGACCGAATGGTGGTTCATCACCATGGTCAAGGGTATTGTACACATGGACATGTAAACACGATTCAGGAAGCTGCTTCAGCACCGTGACATCACTGAGAACCACAGTGCAGGGGGATCTAGGCACAAAGCCGTCTGCCTCGATCTCCTGGGTTACATGTAGATCCAGGTGTCTTGACAGTGGCTTCAGAGAAGCTAACTTTTATCTATTTCTCCCCTTCCTTATCTCCAGTTTACCTCAAACACTCCTGACTACCATATTTTAAAGTAAGACCAATTATAGTTATCTATGTGAGATTCTTGTTTATTATTAGAGAGTGATAGTCAAGGATACCATCAAATATCATTTAATTGACCTAATTAAATTTGTTGTACCTTATAATTGATTAGAACACTACATTTAGTTGAGCGTTTGATATTCACCAAGTGTGTTAATCTGCTTACAACTGCTATGTGCCTGACTCCTCGTAGAAGTGTATCTTTGGCCCATCACAAGATTTTCATGACTCAAATCATCATAAATTAAGATAATGTACTGTCTTTTGGATGATAGGGAGACATATGGGTCCATTTTGGAAGTATGCCCATCTGTCTTTGCTGCCCATGGGAAGTTGCTGGTTACTAGGTCTCCAGGTGGCTTGCACAAGCCCTAGGTCTGTAATAGCTTGGTGCCTCTCCTTCTAATTGGGGTAGAAATAAAAGAGATCAGAGAGACTTATTAAAGTTTTGGTTGCATGAAGTCTTCTATGAAGACCATCCATGCATAGTGTTCTGGATAGCTCTCTGTTCCTAAGACTACTAGTTACTTAAAGGGCTTGTCGGGAACTGTGAAAGGTCTGATATTTTACCTTTCCTGCAAGCTAATAAGTCAGCCCACAATGGTTTTACAGATGCTGGCAAAAGACAGGAGACCCATGGGTCAGAGACAAAGGACTTAATGACACAGCAATAGCAGTGGCCAGAGTATCAGCATTGGCACTGGTTCACTAAATCCCACTTCCTACAGGCTGATACACAGTGGGCCAGGTGACATGCAGAGGGTTACAAGATCTCAGAGCCTAAGGAATTCAAATCTTTGATAACGGGCAGGATGTCTGCTAACCTTTGCCCTGGGGGGGTGTTATTTTTATTATACTGGGCAGTAAGCAAGGCTACCCTTTGCTCCAAAGGAGGCCACTATTTCTATCTTCCAAGCCTCCCAGCTCTACACACATCCTTGAAAAGATAAGCTGGTCTTACTGGCTTTCAAAGATAAGCTTGAATGAGACTTGATCATCATTCAGTTCTTCTGTTTCCTTTATTGAGATTGTGCAAATATGCTCTTTTCTCTGTAAAGTTCATTAACTTTATTCATACATAAGGGATGCTTTTGGTTTTATTTGTTAAGTTGAAATTGTCTTATTAGAGGAAATGATGAAACTGTTATGGGTTGGATCTGAAAGTATGCTTTTCCAGGAAAAATGTGAAAGAAGATCAGTGCTCACAGAACTTTGCCACAAGGAGCTGATAGCAACTTAAATTATTTTAATTTGAATAGTGTTTTGTACATCTTTCTTCCATTTACTTCATCCTCTCTGCTTCCTGTAACTCTCATATGGGAATGGGGCACTTTCAGGGATTCACTGAACTCATTTACAATATTCAAATGGTTTTGTTTGTTGTGTTTTTTTTATTGAGGTAAAGTTGACATACAATATTATATCAGTTTCAGGGGTACAACGTAATGATTCAATGTTTGAGTATATATTGAAATGATCACCACAATGAGTCCAGTTAACATCCGTCCCCATACATAGTTACAAATGTTTTTGTCTTGTGATGAGGACATGGCATATTTCAAGGTGCAGAAGACTCAACGATGGTGTCATACTTTTCTATATACAGCTTGATGAATTTGGACATAAGTATACACCCTTGAGACTGTCACCACCATCAAGGCCACAAACATTTCCATCACCTTCCAAAGTTTTCTCTCACCTCCTTTATTACTATCATTCTGTGGTAAGAACTCTTAGTATCTACTCTAGTAGCAAATGTGACGTATGCAATAGAGTTTTGTTAGCTGAAGGCACTACGCCGTATCCTACATCTCCAGAACTTATTTATCTTGATAACTGAAACTTTGTATCCTTTGACAATCAGCTCCCCATTTCTCCATCTCCCCAGCCCCTGCCAACCACCATTCTAACCTCTGCTTGTATGAATTTCACAATTTTAGATTCCACATATAAGTATTTGTCTTTCTCTGTCTGCCTTATTTCACTTAGCATAATATCTTCTAGGTCCCTCATGTTGTCAAAAATGGCAGGAATTCCTTCTTTTTTCAAGGTTGAAGAATATTCCATTTCTTTATCCATTCATCATCAGTGACGTTTAGGTTACTTCCATATCTTCGCTATTGTGAATTAGCTGCAAGGAACATTAGAGTACAGGTATCTTTTTGAGACCCTGATTTCAATTCCTGTGTGTATATACCAGAAGTGGGATTGCTGGATCATATGCTAGTTTTCTTTTTTGGAGGAACCTCCATACTGTTTTTCATAATGGCTGTACTAGTTTACATACCCATAAGGGTTCCTTTTATTTACATCTTCACCAATATTCGTCATTTTTAGTTTTTCTGATAATCGCCATCTTAACAGGTGTGAAGTGATAGCTCATTGTGGTTTTGATTCGTATTCCCTGATGATTAGCGATGCCAAACACCTTTTCATAGACCTATTGGCCACTTGTATATCTTCATTGGAAAAAGTCTATTGTGGTCCCTTGCCCATTTTATAAATTGATTTGTCTTTTTGTTATTGAGCCAACACAAAAAAAGGAGAACAAAATTTCCAGGCATTATGGATGCTTCCCAGTTGATGCAGATGGTTTTGTGTTTACAGTGGTACCAAAAGATCATGTTTCGTGTTTTTTCTTCGGCTTGTTATAAGACCCGCAGTAGCTGCAGCATGGCAGATAATCGGGATCTTCTGGGTTTGGAGGTTTACAAAATAAATGAGTGGTAAGGATTTTTTATTTTTCCAAGGAAGTTATTGTGATCATTGTCCATGGAATCCAGGATTAGATAGGTGGAGGAGAAAATTAAGGTCAGGAATGGTGATCTGGCATTACTTCTGATCTTGAGGGACAGGTATTTACTGCATGAGTGTTTGAATAAAAATATTAGAGATCAGGAATTTGTGGTGGGTGAATATGTTTTCTGAATTATTTACTTTTGAACACAACCACTTGGATTATGTGAACATCTGGGATATGGGAGTAAGTCGTTAGCAGGGGGTGGTTGATAATATCACTATTGATTTAACCTCTATGAACACCAAGTGGTCAATGGATTAAGCAAATGAGTAGACAGAAAACACAGAAATGGTAAAAATTGGGATTTAGTAAAGGACTGGGGACTGACTGTCCTGAGTGGGAGTGCCAGGACTTGTGCGGTTGAGAGTGACAAGGACAAGAAGAGAATAGAATCACACTCAAACAAGGAGGGGGTGTTAACAGGATGGAGGGGGAGAAATTATCTGGAGTAGCTTTGAGTTTTGACCTTGAGCTTTCTGTTCTTGATGCAAATCTGCCTGATGACATCCTGGGACACAGGTCAGATCTATCCCCAGGGGATCGAGGGAGGGTGGAAGTACAAAACAGCCAGGATAATTGTCCTAAAAAGGCAGGCTTCCTTTATCATTTGACCCACTTTCATGATTGGTTTATCTAGGGTAAGAGGAAAAGAAAGATGATAAGAAGGATGATAGTCACGTCTTCGCAGACTTGGTGAACACAGAAGGAGCAGCAGGGGCCTGGCTTCCTGAGGACAGGTTTAGGCTGAGGGCTAAACCCACCGCAACAGCCTGGAAGAAGCTACATCCAGCAGGATAGACGAGCACGGAAGCCAGAGACCTGCTGATGGCACCAGCTCGGCAACTCCTCCTGGAACAGCCCAGCCAACACCACTGTGTCCCATGACCAGGGCCTCCTGCCCAAAAATGGCACCCTGCTGCCCATGGGCTGAACAGATCCCTCTGCTTGTTAACCTGGACAAGATAGATGGGAATGTTTCAGAGAATGCTCAAGTGAGAAACTATCAAAACCACAGCCCATTCAGTCCCCTGCCCCACACTCCCCTCCTCTCTTTCCAGACCCACAGCCTCCACTCTGTCTTGGTCATCAGTTCTCTGCTCAAGGACTCGTCTTGGCTATAGAGCTCCTTAAGTTTTTCAGAGCTTTACCCGAGGGGAGGGGAAAGAGGGAAGGATAAATTTAGGGATAATGTGAGGGGTCTGAGTGCAAATCCCTTTTCTTTGACAACCCAAGAGATTCAACCTGCCTGGAGGAGTGTTCTCACTGGGCTCCTCTGAGCGCTAAGGTCTCATGGGACTGGGAGGGGACTCTCCTGTTGGTCACTGGGGTCTCCACTCCCCAGCTCTACAGAGCAGCTCTGTTTTGACCACTATGAGTTTCAACTCACCATAGAGTTCTGTTGCTATAAACACTTGAAAATCTCCAATGTGGCTCAACCCAGTACCTGACATTTAGGGAAACTGAGTCCTGAAGCAGAACTGGTTCACTAAGGACACCAGGAGACTTAGAGACCAACTGCCGACGCCCAGGCCCTGTCCCCAGCATTTGCTGCCTCCCAGGAGTTCCCAGCTGACTGAGGCGCCAATGGCAGTCATACAGGAGATCCCCCATCCATCCTGGTCCTCCTATGGAGAGAGGCTTACCCACGGGGAAACTTCCCCCGATGTGTTCTTCAGGTGGCTTGTGGAAGTTTTCTGCAGAGCAGAGATGACAGTGCAGGGCGAGGAGAAGTTCTTCCAGATCTCGCACTCCTGGGGAAGGGAAAAGAATGAGGTGTGACGTTGGGCTCTGGAGCCCCGCTTGCTCTAGCTTCAGTCCCCTTCTATTTAAATCTCCCCTCCTGGATGAGACAGATGCTCAGAGAGCCCCAGAAGGACATTTAGGACTCAGAGAGTAACACTCACAAGGAGGAGGAGTTTAGCTCAACCCAGGGAATTAGACAGGTAGGAAGTGAGCATCCTCCCACTAGGACCTGGAGTCAAGGTCAGTGGGCCCCTGGCAGGAAGCGTCTAGGGACTTGCAGGAGCTTAGACCACACACTGCAATCCTGGGAGCTGATAAAGGTGGAGAGGCAGTTCCCAAGTCTCCAGAGAGGGGCTCCACTGGGCCTCCCACGGCACGCCTGGGCCACCTGGACCCAGTGCTCTACCACCCTCGCCCTGTCCTGGGCTGTCATGCTCGCGTCCCTGAGGCAGGTGGTGATGACGAGGCTGGCCACCCTTCTGAACTGGTCGATGGTGGCCTGGATGGTGGGTGTCTAGTGCTCACTGCCAGGCTTGTTCTTCTTGTGCCAGGTGGATCCCAGGCACTGAGAGGGCACCACCTTCCAGAAGAGCTCCTGGGGAACAGGGGGAATGTCATCCAGCCCTGCCACAGGTCACCTCTGTGTCCACAGCCCCTAAAGTCCGACACAGGTGTCACAGTTTAGAGCTGGAGCTCAGGAAGCTCAGGATGTGTCCTGAGCCTTGTGAGAGTCCCTGGGTTTTCTTCTCTGTCCACCGAGGGTGCCCAGCACAGGATGACCCAGGACCCAATCCCGGCAGGGAAGGGAGAGGGGCATTTGCACCCAGCCCGTCCTGGCTAACTCCAAGCTCCAGATGGTGGCTCAACTCTGCTCATGTCAAGGAGGCATCTTCCACCACCTTGATCTCCGCTCTGATCCCACTCCCCATTCTGATGCACATTCCCCCGTGGCAGCTACAACCACTGGCCTTGTCTGTCTCCCTTGTAGTGAAGCACACATCAGGTGTCAAGTCCTGAGGCTGTTGAGCCTCCTGAGGAGACGGCAGGGCCACCGTAGACCTGGCTGCACACAGTGAGTTCCCCTCCACTGCTGATGGGCCAGGCCCTGTCCAGCTTTCCATCTCTTCTACCTCATGGAGCCGGCACAGCCACTCTGTGCAGCAGGTCCTGTTAGTGTCCACCTCTACGATCTGCAGGTGGACAGCAAAGGCTTGGGGGTTCCAGAAGTTGCCCAGGTCATACGGTTGGTAAGGGGTGGAGCTGGGATTTGGGCCCAGATCATGGGAGTCTGGATCAGGTCTGGGACAACGATGGCAGAGGGAAGGCCTGTTCCACCCTGCCCTGAGAGCCCAGCTGCTCACCGCATCCATCACGGTCAACCGCTCTACCACCTGCTTAGGAGAGAAGGCCGTGAGGTTGGGCTTCTTCTCACGCTCCTTAACAGCCACAGGTGGAGACAGACTTCCCACTAGAAATGATGGTCCAGGTGACTCCAGCTCAGCAGCTCCCACTCCTGCTGGAGCCGATGTTGGCCCTTGCTCCAGCTCCAACACTGCTGATGGAGGGGACGCTGGCTCCAACGCTAGAAGGGGTGATGTCAACGGAGCTGTAGCCAGCTCTACCTCCACCACTGCCCACTGCTCTGCTTCTGCCACTGGCTGGAGCTCTGCAGCTGGCGCTACAGTGGGATAAAGAGAAAGATTCACCCACATAGCTGACTGTCCATGTGTCCCTCTAAACACAGGAAAGATCCCACTTCCCTTCCAGGAATATGCAGCCTGCAGTCCCCCTTACCCTCTGCCTCTGTCTCAGTGGCCTCCAGAAGCTCAAACCGGGCAAGGGTAAGAGGGTCATGGCAGCTCAGCTAGGAACCAGGCAAGGTTACCTGCGTGTACATCCCCTTTAGCTTGAAAAAGGGACAGCCCCAGTCTGGTCATGCCCTAGTTCTGCTCCAACCTGGTTATCTCAAGGTCCTGAGTGTGGAGACCCTCTGCTCCTGCTCTTATCTCAGAGCAGCACTGGATGGTGTTTGTGGCCTCAGGCACCTTCCCCTTGCCTAGTGAGTTGGTGAAATTGAAACCATTGGGCAGCTCCTCGATGACCTTCTGATTGGAGTTCTGCAAAGACTGCTCTGGAGCTGGGCCAGAAGGAATCAGGGGCTGCCTGCACACTGCCACTGGGGTCAACCCCCAAGAGAAAGTCTGCTCCTCAGTTCAGGCACAGAGGGACATCCCTGCAAAGAACTGTGGTCAGGCAGGAAAAGAGATGAAACCTCTATGGCTCAGTAACATAAGAGTAGAGGAGCTCACCTTCTCATGCTGCCAGCCATGACCTGGGCTATGAACATGACAGGCCCACCATGCTTCCGACACCTAACAACCAGCTCCTGCCCAAGAATGGCCTACCCCTCATACCCTGCCTTCTCCCCTCTGCACAAACACACACAGACACACACACACACGATGAAGTGTAAGGGGTGTGGGGCTGATCAGGTGGGATCACAGTTGTGTCCTGGCCTGCACTAGCCTTTCCTGGGCTGCCCCGTGTTACCCTTCACTGCCTCCTGCCAGATGTCCAGAGGCGTCGGGGATGAGGGCTGAGCCAACGTCGGCAACGACCAAAAAGTTTCTCTTTCTGGTTTTTTTTGAGCCTAGATCCTCCAAAATTTGGGATACAACAACAAAATATTTTTGCCTGTTGACTGTCTCCAGTCAAGTGAGCTGAATTGGGGGCTGTGGGTGCCTGGTTACCAGAGTTCTAAGATCTGTTGAGGTTTATGACCAAGGAAGTGAGGTCATTTTTCAAGATTCCTTTACCTGGGCCCCTTCCCTCAATCAGACTTGTCCAGAGCTGCCGCCTGTGCCCTGGCTGCTAACCCTCCTCCCCCATGTCATCTCTTGAACTGTACACAAGGAGCCTACACAGCCCTAGCCACAGCTCCCTGGAAACCTAAGTCGGGTCTTAGCTTTGAGGAGACAGAGACGAATGCAGACCTCCTTTTTCTTACCAGTTCTTCATCCTGAGAAAGTCCCTGTACCTCTCAGGTCCTCCTCAGTCTCTAAACCTGCACCATGGGGATCAGGCTAGAATCTACTTCCTAGGGATGTCACCCGGTGTATATGACATAATATCTATTACCCCTGTGGGCTGGTGTCACATGTACGTAAGGCACAAACTTAGAGATGGAAGAATAACAAGAAGGGGTGACAGGTAGCACAGAACACCACTCAAAACAGGCCTGGGTTCTAGCAATGTGATATTGGAACAGTCGCTTCCAACTTGGCCTCATTTTCAGGTCAGCATCATGAGGGGGTTGAAACTAATGGAAATTTAGATACTGCCATCCTGTGGCATAAAACCATTCAATTGTTTCCTGTTTAATGGAGAATGTGACCCAAGTGCCTCATCTTCGCATACGAGGTGGGCAATCTCCACAGTGGTACCTAGTAAGCGCCACCCATGGTATAGCCATCCCAGTGGAACCACTAAGTAGTTAGTAACTGGCTTCTTAACATAATAACAGCCAAAGTGATGGGATGTCTTGTCTAAATTTTAACTAAAAAAGTCTCTCACTTCCTCTTACTCCCTCTTTCATGTCCCATCTCTCTCTCTCTCTCTCTCACTCTGTCGAATCCCTGTAACTGAGGAATCAAATACCAGTGTTTTTGGGCTGCCCAATGTGGACGCCTAGAGAGGAGAGAAGCACGAGATTGCCCAGGCCAACAGACAGAAAGAAACTCAGGCTCTCAGTCCAAACTGAACCCTGAAAGCTGAGAGTGAACTTGGGGGCCAGTCCTCCCCAAGTTGAGCCTCAGTTGCAGGCCACACAAGGGGGTGATGAGGTAAGAGGGAAGAAAGGACTGTGGGAGCTTTCTGCCTGATCCACCTGGAAGAGTGAGGGCGAGAACAGTGTCATGTGACACTGAGTCCTCAGGAGAACCTGTGAGGTAGCTGGAATTCTCACACCTTCCAGATGAGGAAACAGCCTCGGGGAGGCCTGGCCCAAAGCCCAAGCTCACACCCAGAGTGAGAGTTGGAGCTTGGCTTGTTCTAGGATCACAACACCTTGGAGGATGGAGTGCTATTGGTACCAGATGCCTGGAGTCAGATGTCCACGGTCAGAGACCAGCGGTGCTGGAGAGAAATGGAGTGAGGGGACTATGGTCTTACTGACACTCACCTCGACCCTGGCAGCAGAGGCCCTCCACGTTTGCCCCCCCACAGATCAGCCCCCAGAGAGTGCAGGAGAAGCAGCAGCAGCAGCAGGTGAGTGTGCCTGTGGGGGAGGGGTTCTGCCCTCCCAGCTGGAGGCCCTCAAATCAAGAGAGGAGGCCCCTTCCTCTTGCTGCCACAGTGCCTGAATCCCCCAGTAGAAGTGACCGGGGTGAGGGCCTGGAAGAGCTGGTGCAGGATGGGTTTGTTGTGGGGAGGGCCAGGGACTGCACACCCTGTGATTTGCCAGAAGCCGGCCCTGGGAGGTGAGGAGGAGGAGTGTGGTTTTCTTGGGCTGTGAAAGGAGGAGGAGTTGAGGGGAGGCTGCTAAGGGTCTTGGCTGCTCCCCGTGGGAACCCTGGGGTGGGCCAGGAGGCTGAGGGTGAGGACTTTTCAGGGGAGGCTCTGCAGGGGGCTGACTTGAGAGCAAGGACTCATCCCACCCACACCCCGATATCACAAAGTGTCGTCCCCTATCTTGGCACTTTCCTTGGTCACCTGCTGATGCTGCACCTGCTGATGGGTGATAATCTCGAGATGGGCGCACCTGAGGACCAGGCAGGGAGGACCAGGATCCTGAGCCTTGGGATGGGGAGCCCCCGAACTGAGCTCTGAGCTCTCAGCACTTGGCACATCTCCTGTCATAAGAGCCTCTCAGCCACCCCTGGGAGCTGGGGCATCAGGCCCATCTTAGGGATGAGTGAACAGAGGCTCCACCTGAGACACCCATTCCGGTTCCTCAGGCTGGGGAAGCTCAGATCTGCCTGACGGCACAGCTGCTTGAGGTTTTATCTGAGCTGGACGCAGCCTCTCCCTCCCACGCTGCCCATGGAGGGAGAGAGATGTCAGACCCCTCCAAGTCAGGCAGCACATAAGTGGCTGAGCAGTCCCCTCTGCCTGAGGCCTCAGCCTCCAAGTCTGTCATCAGAGAGGGTTGTGCTGCCAGGTCCCTCAGCCTCTCCCCCATGTCCTGCTTCTCTGGAGCCCAGATCCCAGCCTAGGTCCAAGTCCTGTTTTCTGTGCATGCCCGGCCCCCTCTGGGGACCTGGCAGTAGTGCAACATGAGAAGGGGTGGGCCTAGGGGTCTAGTGAGGCTAGAGGGCCCTGTCTGATGGACTCTGGCTCTCTGCCTTCCAGGGGAATGAGATCAACCTGAGAAGAGGACTGAAGTGAACAGCTGCCGCACTGCCTGCAGGGGAGGGGAAGGAGGAGGAAATCAGAGACCCTCTGGGCAGAACAGTCCCTGGCTCCACCCCCTGTATCTTACATTTAGTGGAAGAGTTTGATAACAGAGAAGTGGGAGACCCAACCAATTGGCGGGTGGGTTGAGGGGAAGATGACATCAAGGAAAACATCCTGGAGGAGGGGCTGATTATTCCCATTCTGAGAACAGGTAGAGCCTGGATGGAACTGGAGGGAAGGAGGGTTCCCAGGATGGTCCCCTGCCCCACTCCTCACCACCCACAAGGTCCATGAAGCATCCCCCACCCAGGCCCTATCTGCATCCTCTCCTTCCCTCTGGTCCCAGGAATACCCAGTCATGAGGGCGATCCTTCTGCTCCAGGTGGCCGCAAAGAATTACAACCTAGAGCCCGAGGAGCGATTTGGGGCCTGGTTCTAGGACATGGAGCTGCTCAACGAGAATGATAGGTGAGGCCGGGCAGGAGTTGGGTGAGGGCAGGGGTGGACGCTCCCTGTTGGCCAGTCCAGAGAGCCTGTCTCCGTGGCCCCCCACTCAGCCCCAGGTCTTATTGCATGGCGACCTCTGGGACTCCTAGACTCCAGCTGCTGGGCAGGCAGTGGGGGGACACCTGAGGTGTGTCTCCTGGTAGGCTCACAGGTGCCTTTCTGTCCTGGAGCTACAGCCTGTCCTGCCAGTTGGACCCCCCAGACCTAGTTGGCCAGAAGAATACTCAAGGATAAGAAGAACCCGCCATCATTAAGGTCAGGGGTGAGTGAGTGTCTGGGCCGTGGTGACTGACTCCCAGGGGTTCAGTAAAGCTTCGGGCTAAACGTGCCCTTGGGGAGTTGGACAGCTGGCACTGGGATCCCAGCTCCACTACTGAGCAGTCCTGTGACTGGGGTGACTCTCTTCAGCTTCCTGAGACTCCGTTTCCTCCTCTGTGAAATAGGTGATACCAAATGATCTCTTGCGTGGCAGGGACAAATGGGGTACTGGTGGCTGACAGCACTGAGCACAGAGTCTGGAGCACTCAGTGCAGTGGGGACAGGGTGGGGGCCATGATTCTGAGGGAGGCCCCCCAGGGTAACCCGACTCTTCTACTCAGTCCCCAGGCCCCAACACCGAGCCCTGTACCAGTGGCCGATCACAGCCCCATCCTCAGCAGCGGGGACACAGCTGGGAGGCTTTCGATGCACTGGGCCAGCTCCTCCCACCTGACGGGAAGGGGAGCATTGTAAGCTGATCTCTGAGGTCCCCTGAAACCCAAGAGAGAGGGGACGACCCCACCCCAGCTCCCTGATGTCTCTACCCCAGCACCTATTCACCCATTGGGGAGGGACAGTAGTTATTTGTTGTAAATAATAAATGCCCTATTTGAATATTATATTAAAGTCCTGTTCCCTTTAGAGCTGGGAGTTGTGGTGTGGTTCTGTCGCTTTCTGTAGGCATGTAAGTGAGACACTGAATCTCACATTTCTCCTTGAATCACGAACTCTTCTGGGTTCATCAGCTTATTGTCTGTGGGCGAAGGGAGAAGGGCCAGCCCCTTCCCTGCTTAGTGGGGACACTCCCAAGTCCCCATAATTCCGAAGATCAGTTCATTTCAGTATCATTCAGCTCCTCCAGGAGCAGACATGGCCCCCACCCTTTCTCTTGGGATTTTAAGGTTGAAGGTACTTTCACAGGCAGAGCAACAACCACTGAAATGTGGGTGTCTTTAAAATAGCACTACCCAGGACAACGTCGTGCCACAGGCAGGGGCTGCCTTTCTCCATTCTTGAGGAACAGGGAACTTTTTCTGCTCCTCTTTTTGAGATTTCTTTTGACTAAATTTTAGGAACTTGTAGTTTTCTAGTTGAATCTCTGGAATTGCATCAGCTCTAAGTGATGAAAACAATGTAAAAAGATCAAAACTTTCACGTTGAGAGGACAAGGCCCAAGGAAGCTCATTTGCAAATGGACTAAAGGCAGGCAGGACCTCGCTCCTGAGGCCCCTCTAGGAGCTCCCTGTTCACCCCTGACCTGGATTTGAATCCTGCTGGGATCCTTGTCCAGGACTCTGAATTCCTTCTCCTGCTTGTTTTGTATCCAGGCGGAAAGATTTGTGACGCAGCTTTTAAGGCTACTGCTGGGTCTCGTTCCATAAACATGACTGCTCCCTGTGAACTAGGATTTTCAGCACCCCTGCCTTCCTTATGCAATTCCCTTTAGGGCAGAAATTCCCCAGAAGGCCCCAAGCCTCCTCCCTCGATGGATCCCGGGTGAGCTCTACTTGGCCAGTATAAGGGACCATAATCCTTGTCAGTGAGTGACCTCACACTGTCCCTTGCTGTCCAAGGTGACTTCTGAGCCCGTGTCATTCTGAGGTCCATGGTCTTGGACAATCCTCCAGTTTACACACTAAGTGTTGGTGTTACCAACTCGTCCAAATGGGGCAATTGGGCCTGAGCCCATAAACTGTGTTGCCCCTGGGTTTTTGTGTTTTTGTCCCCAGTCCTGTGCTGTGGTTACATTACCACCACCTGCTGGAGTGTGAACACTGTTTGGAGCTTTCAAAGATGACGCACGACAGAGGTGTGGGGGGCTACAGCAGGGAATGCCACTGAACCGATGGTCCATGGACGTGCATGAACACAGCCTTACCAATTAAAATACTGAAATGCTTCCCATCTGGTGGTGAACAGACACTGCTCTGAGCTCGCACCGAGAACCCACCCCATGACTAGGAGCTTTCAAATGGTTACCAAGTGGCATTTTGAACCTCATCCCTTGGGAACACCCTGTAAGACAAGGACCAGATGAATCGCTTGGCATTTGTGAGTTATCCCCTCATTTCTGATGGCTGCAAGTGTCACCCAGACACACAGGCTGCACTCTGCCAGGGAAGCCTTCTCAGGACAACCAGAAGCTGAAAATGAATCCTGGTTCCCAGCATCCCAAGCCCTTCCTGACATGGCACAGCCACCCAGGAAAGTGATTTGGTAACGGAAAGACTGGGAAGGCTGTACTTTCTCTCCAAAGAGAAAGAGAAGAGCCAACAGTGAAAGCTTGATCCCTCAAATAGACAATTAAATCCCAACAAGCAGTGGGTTCTTTCCGCATTACTGATGCTGAAAAGATCTCTTTTGATAATCGCACGATCCCCCAACTGCCATGTTCATCTCCATGAATCAAATTTCCAACACATATGGATCTAAAAAACTAAGGGAAATCTGGTATTTCCTTAGATGCAACTCTGAATTAGCATGCAACAGAGAACAGAAAAATGGAGACCAAGAAGTAAATATCTAATTTGAGAACATAGACACAAAAGTGCGTTTGAAATAATATTTTGGAATCTATTGGAATATTATACAAAAAGAATAATCCATTTTTAGTAGGTTTTACTGTGACTGTGAGGGGAAAAACTGAATCATCCCGTGACATTGATAACTCGCTGCTGACTTTAAAGTACAAATAAATAATATACATAGTAAAGGAAAATGAGAGAACAGCATGAAAAAGGAAGATCTTTCTCTCCTCACCTGAAACTCAACCTCTCACCTCAGAAAGAAACTGTTGTCTATATTTTCTATGTCTCGAAGCAGAGTTTAATAAAAGAAAAGTATCAATATATTTTAAAGTTTCAAGAGCTCAAAGCAAGGAAACATTAGGGACGCTGCCAAGAGACCTCACTGAGGTGCCTGCTCCATTTAATCTGCTGTCAGGACGGCCTTCTTAGACCCTCACTTTCTCTGCCTTGCTAGCAAGTGTGTCCGCCATCAGTGCTATCACCAGTCTCGCTCCTGTGCTCTTCACTGCCCTTTCCTCCTTCCTGATACCTCCACAGTGGAGCTGTGGAATGCACAGATCAGTTCCTGGAATCATCTCTGCCAAATCTGAAGACCAGCAGGAGTGGGAATGGGACCTGGAATGCAGACCACCTGCGAGCACACCTGGCAGGGATTCACCTGTGTGACTAGGTGCAAGTTTTTACAACGTTTTGGCAAGATTGAAAGGACTTACGTGTTGTCATGCACTGCTGCAGGCCTGGAGTCCTTGCGGTCTCTCGGGCCAGCAGATCTGGTGGGGCTGGTCCAAGTTGTCCTCTCAGAGACCAGAAATTGCCAGGATGGGATGGGATTCTAGTAACTGGCCTCTTGAATATGTCACTGGACAACCTCAAAAGAATGGAAATGCTTAAACCAGGCTTTGGTTTGGACTGGTTCCCACAGTTACGCTGCTTCTTCTGTGAAGACGTGACTTATCATCCTTCTTTTCCTCTTACCCTATAAAAACAAACCATGAAACTGGGTCAAATGATAAAAGAGGCCTGCCTTTTTAGGACAATTATCCTGGCTGTTTTGTACTTCCACCCTCCCTCTACGCACTCGGGATATATCTGACCTGTGTCCTGGGATGTCATCAGGCAGACTTGCATCAAGAACAGAAAGCTCAAGGTCAAAACTCAAGGCTCCTCCAGATCATTTCCCCCTCCATCCTGTTAACACGCCCTCCTTGTTTGAGTGTTAGTCTATTCTCTTCTTTTCCTTGTCACTCTCAACCGCACAGGTCCTGGCATTCCCTCTCAGGACAGTCGGCCCCCAGTCCTTTACTAAATCCCAAATCTTACCATTTCTGTGTTTTCTGTCTACTCATTTGCTTAATCCATTGACCACTTTGTGTTCATAGAGGTTAAATCAATAGTGACGTTATCAACCACCCCCTGTTAGCAACTTACTCCCATATCCCAGATGTTCACATAATCCAAATGGTTATGTTCAAAAGTAAACAACTCAGAAAACATATTCACCCATCACAGATGCCTGATCTCTAATATTTTTATTCAAACATTCATACAGTAGATACCTGTCCCTCAAGATCAGTAGTAATGCCAGATCAACGATTCTCACCTTAATTTCCTCCTACACCTATCAATCCTGGATTCCATGGACTATGATCACAATAATTTCCTTGGAAAAATAAAAAATTCCTTACCACTCATTTATTTTGTAAACCTCCAAACCCAGAACATCCCGATTATCTGCCGTGCCGCAGCTACTGCTGGTCTTATGACAAGCTGAAGAAAAAGCACGAAACACGATCTTTTTGTACCACTGTAAATACAAAGCCATCTGCATCAACTGGGAAGCACCCATAATGCCTGGAAATTTTGTTCTCTTTTTTTGTTTGGCTCAAAAACAAAAAGACAAATCAATTTAAAAATGGGCAAGGGACCAGAGTAAAATTTTTCCAGTGAAGACATACAGGTGGCCAGAAGGTGTATGAAAAGTTGTTCAGCATCACAAATCAGGGAATGCAAATCAAAACCACAATGAGCTATCATTTCACACCTGTTATGATGGCGATTATCAAAAAAACTAAAGATGACAAATGTTGGTGAGGATGTGGAGAAAAGGAAACCTCGTGGGAATGTAAACTAGTACAGCCATTATGGAAAACAGTATGGAATTTCCTCCAAAAGTGAAAACTAGCTTATGATCCAGCAATCCCACTTCTGGTAGACACCCACAGGAATTGAAATCAGGGTCTCAAAGAGATATCTGCCCTCTAATGTTCATTGCAGCAAATTCACAATAGCCAAGATATGGAAGTAACCTAAACGTCACTGATGGATGAAGGGATAAAGAAATGGCATATTCTTCAACATTGAAAAAAGAAGGAATTGTTGCTATATTTGATAACATGAATGCACCTAAAAGACATTGTGCTAAGTGAAATAAGGCAGACAGAGAAAGGCAAATATTCCCTTATTTGTGGAAGCTAAAATAGTCAAACTCACACAAGCAGAGATTAGAATGGTGGTTGCCAGGGGCTGGGGAGATGGAGAAATGGGGAGCTGATGTTCAAAGATACAAAGTTTCAGTTATCAAGATAAATAAGTTCTGGAAATCTAGGATACGACATAGTGCCTACAGCTAACAAGACTGTATTGCATACGTTACATTTGCTAATAGAGTAGATATTAAGAGTTCTTACAACAGAATGATAGTAATAAAGGAGGTGAGAGAAAACTTTGGGAGATGATGGATATGTTTGTGGCCTTGATGGTGGTGACAGTCTCAAGGGTGTATGCTTAAGTCCAAATTCATCAAGCTGTCTATGGAAATGTATGACATCATCGTTGATTCTTCTGCACCTTGAAATATGCCATGTCCTCATCACAAGAGAAAAAATTTGTAACTCTATATGGTGACGGATGTTAACTGGACTTATTGTGGTGATCATTTCAACATATATACAAACATTGAATCATTATGTCGTACCGCTGAAACTAATTTAATGTTGTATGTCAACTTTATCTCAATTAAAAAACCACAACAGACAAAACCATTTGAATACTGTATATGAGTTCAGTGAATCCCTGAAACTGCCCCATTCCCATATGGGAATTACAGGAAGCAGAGAGGATGATGTAAGATGGAAGAAAGTTGTACAAAACAGTATTCAAATTAAAATCATTTAAGTTGCTATCAGCTCCTTGTGGCAAAGTTCTGCGAGCACCGATCTACTTTCACATTTTTCCTGAGAAAACATACTTTCACATCCAACCCATAATAGTTTCATCATTTTCTCTAATAAGAAAATTTCAACTTAATAAATAAAACAAAAAGCATCTCTTATGTATGAATAAAGTTAGTGAACTTTACAGAGAAAAGAACATATTTGCACAATCTCAAAACAGGACACAGAAGAACTGAATGATGATCAAGTCTCGCTCAAGCTTATCTTTGAAAGCCAGTAAAACCAGGCTGTCTTTTCAAGGATGTGTGTAGAGCTGTCAGCCTTGGAAGATAGAAATAGTGGCCTCCTCTGGAGCAAAGGGCAGCCTGGCTTACTGCCCAGTATAATAAAAATAACACCCCCCGCCCCCAGGGCAAAGGTTAGCAGACATCCTGCCCGTTATCAAAGATTTGAGTTCCTTAGGCTCTGAGATCTTGCATCTCTCTGCATGTCACCTGGCCCACTGTGTATCACCCTGTAGGAAGTGAGATTTATTGAACTGGTGCAAATGCTGATACTCTAGCCACCGCTATTGTTGTGTCATTAAGTCCTTTGTCTCTGACGCATGGGTCTCTTGACTTTTGCCAGCATCTGTAAGACCATTGTAGGCTAACTTATTGGTTTGCAGGTAAGGTAAAACATCAGATCTTTCACGGTTTCTGACAAGCCCTTAAAATAACTAGTAGTCTTAGGAACAGAGAGCTATCCAGAACAATATGTATGGATGGTCTTCATAGAAGACTTCATGCAACCAAAACTTTAATAAGTCTCTCTGACCTCTTTTATTTCTACCCCAAGTAGAAGGAGAGGCACCAAGCTATTACAGACCTAGGGCTTGTGCAAGCCACTGGAGACCTAGTGACAAGAAACTTCCCATGGGGAGAAAACACAGATGGGCATATTTCCAAAATGGACCCATGTGCTTCCCGGTCATCAAAAAGAGAGTGCATTATCTTAATTTATGATGATTTGAGTCATTAAAATCTTGTGATGGGCCAATGATACACTTCTAAGAGGAGTGAGGCACATGGCAGTTGTAAGCAGATTAACGCACTTGGTGAATATCAAACTCTGAACCAACTTTAGTGTTCTAATCAATTAAAAGGTACAACAAATTTATTTAGGTAGATTAAATGATATTTAATGTTATGCCTGATTATTACTCTTCAATAATGAACAAGAAGCTCATGTAAATAACTATAATTGGCCTTACTTTAAAACATGGTAGTCAGGACTGTTTGAGATAAGCTGGAGAGAAGGAAGGGGAGAAATAGACAAAAGTTAGCTGCTCTGAAGCCACTGTCAAGACCTCTGGATCTACATGTAACCCAGGAGATCGAGGCAAAGGGCTGTGCCCCTAGATCCTCCTGCACTGTGGTTCTCAGCGATGTCACGGGGCTGAAGCAGCTTCCTGATTCGTGTTTACATGTCCATGTGTACAATACCCCTGACCATGGAGATGAACCACTATTCAATCATCCCTTACACTCCTCTAATTAACAATTAGATTTCAGAATCATTGTATCATTACATGATAATTTATTCCTCAAACCTGTAGGATGCCGAGCTAAAAGCAAATCAAATATCAATGGCTTCTTTTCTTTGAAATACCAAGATGTTCTTTCACACTTGGAATCCTGATTAGAGGATAAATCCATCAAATCAATGGAAACAAGTTAAGAAATAGACAGAGGGATATTTCATTCATATATATACATTTTGCATTGTTGCAAAAATAGAGTTACATTTAAAAAATTTAGAACTTCTTGAAATTTCATAGATATTAAAGATTTTCTTCTGCTTATACTCCCTTTGGTTTACCAAATCAAACTCACTCTTTAATGGGCATTTCTAGCATTCAGTGCTAGTAACAACAGTTTTTTTAAATTCTTATTTTTCCCACGTCAAAGAACAAGGGCAGAGGTCATG
The DNA here is from genome assembly GCF_020826845.1 of Diceros bicornis minor. Lineage (NCBI taxonomy): Eukaryota > Metazoa > Chordata > Mammalia > Perissodactyla > Rhinocerotidae > Diceros > Diceros bicornis. The sequence continues at coordinate 195,735 of NW_026691211.1, read as the reverse complement.
GAGAGGTCAAGTCTAATCTACCTAGGGATGTGGCAGCCTTAACTATAGATGTTCAAGCCAGACATTGCCAGCAGAACCACATCTCTTCATCCACAGGTGAGTTTTTACTAGTAATCACAGAGACTTGAGGATATCAAAGGAAATTCTTCATTAAGAACCAAAGTTATAGGGCCGGCCCGGTGGCTTAGCAGTTAAGTGCGCGCACTCCACTGCTGGCAGCCCGGATTCGGATCCCGGGTGCGCACCGACGCACCGCTTCTCCGGCCGTGCTGAGGTCGCGTCCCACATACAGCAACTAGAAGGATGTGCAGCTATAACATACAACTATCTACTGGGGATTTGGGGGAAAAAATAAATAAATAAAAAACTTTAAAAATGAACCAAAGTTATAGATTCCTATCTTGGGTTCATTACTTTGAATTTTTGACCCAAATCATATATATAGATTGGACCATGTTCAATTCTATGATCTTTAGAAGATGCAGCCTACAGCTGAAGAGAAACAGATACAACACCAACATCTTATCCTCTCTGAAGCCCAACTGAGAGCCCCTGGAGTCAGAAGTTTTCAAGACAAGAAAATGTCATCCTTCTTCTGAACAAAGACTGTAAGGCTATACTAACATTCAATTTTATTTATTTTGTTTTTTATTTTTGCTTTGTGAGGAAGATCGGCCCTGAGCTAACATCTGCCAATCCTCCTCTTTTTGCCGAGGAAGACTGGCCGTGGGCTAACATCCATGCCCATCTTCCTCCAATTTATATGGGACGTCGCCACAGCATGGCTTGACAAGCAGTGCGTCGGTGAGTGCCCGGGATCCGAACCCGCGAACCTGGGGCCGCCGCGAAACCCGGGCCGCCGCAGCGGAGCACGCGCACTTAACCACTTGCGCCACCGGGCCAGCCCAAACATTCAACTTTAAATTGTTAACGTGACTTGTTAGAATGTGATGCAGCTAGCATAATATCTTCTAAGTTTCATGATTTTTCTCCAGAATACTGAGATGGATGACCTTGAACTCCAGTTTCCCCATAAATGTCTTGATTCAGAGATAAAATTAATTTCCCTATAAAACAATTCCCATAAAATTGTTAAAAATATATCATAGTCTCTGACTAAAAGGGAACAAAGCAAATTGAGCAGTTGAATAGCAGTGTAATAAATTCCATACAAGGATCTTACTGCAGCATTATGTATAATAGTGAAACTGGAAATAACCCCATCTCTATCAAAGAAGAAATAAACAGATCATGGTATTCCTGTTCTTTGGAGTAGCTCTAAAACTTCTAAAAAGCTAAGTTAGAGGGACGTGCACTGATAAGGAGAGACGTCTATGATATATGTTTTGGGAAACAGCAAGCTGCAAAACGATGTAGTTATGTAATTTATTTATGTTAAAAAAATCTTTATGTGTATTTATAAATTCATAGGAAATGTCCAGAAGAATAAGCTGCCACCTCTTAACAATAGTTCCTTCTGAGTAGGGGAGTGAGTGTGCAGGGAAGGGGATGGAAGGGGAAGGTTTCACTTTACTCTACATAGATCTGTGTAATTTGCCTTTTTTTACGAAGTATGTAATTCTTTCATAATTAGAAAAATGAATGATGTGACCGTTTGGTGCAGGGCAACAATATTATGTTCACCAGTCTCTGTACTGTATGTTACTGCACAACACGGACTGTAGGAGAAAGCCCAGAGGAGCAATGAAGACAAAAAGACATGACACCTGTAAAAAGTCAGTGGAGTATTTCTACATAAGAAACCTTGCAGGTGAGTGACGGTCAGTATCTTCCACTACTCCAGCTCTTGCAATAAACCTAGAATCTGCCCAGGGTAGGCCGGACGACCACGCCCTGCTAGTCCACTCCCCACCCAGGGCCTGTTTGTGCAGGGTGACTGCCAACTAGCAGACAATGGACTCAGGATGGGCCGTGTGCCTTTGGTGAGGCTGGCAGAGAGGGACAAAGTGGAACACCAGCTAAGTGCACACACCTGAGAGGCGGAGTTCCAGGCGGAGACTCAAAAGGCACCAAGAAACTGTGTGAAGGAAGCTACTCGACCTCTCTGAGCCTCAGTGTCCCCCCTGTAAAATGGGGATCACAGGCATACTTCACAGAGCTGTTGAGGAAGATACATAGAAGTGCCTGTGACAGCCAGTGTCACATTATTAACAAAGTCGTATCCGACTTCAGAATAATCGATGAAAAGAATAATGTGATGAGACCAAAGACGAGATGCCCAGCTTCATAAGCAGCCCCAGCAGCATGAGAATGAGAGGAGCTCCGAGTAAGCAGGGTTCTTCACAGCTCCACTTTAGAGGACGAACATGGGCTACACCAGGATAAGTGGCTGTTGTACAGTGACTCGTGTAGTGAAGGTGGGTCCCTAAAGACACTGTGAAATCCAGTTACACACAGTGGCTCCTAGGAAACAACTACAAAGCAATCAATGCAGCAGTTAGGAATGAGAAGGGGCTGATCAGAGGAGGGTCAGAGCCACAAAATTGATGGAAGACACTTAACCATGGTGAGCGCCCAGCTCTGTCAACAGCTGCTGTGGTTGCACCAGAAGATCAAATGTATGAGGCAGCCATTGTGGGGACTGCTGGGAGCACAGTGGTCACTGCAGCCACACCCAACAGCAGTGCATCGGAGCACACAGACCCAGAGACTTTCCTCTCAATTAATTCTTGTTTCAAGATGAGGAATATCCTCACGTTACAATGTCTCCTTCCAACACTTGTGGACGAGTGTCATCAGAACCCCCTGAAGAGGTCACAGGCCAGAGTAGGATGGAACACTGGGGGCTGGGGAGCGGTGCTGCACCTGACCACACGGACTACCACCCGGGCCTGTTGAACACGAGAGAAGAACCCGAGGTTGCGGTCTAACGAGAATTCCCTGTCTTGCCACATTCAGAGACACTGCAGAGATTCTCATCCTTTCTTTACAAAAATGTTGAAGAATTCATGTGTCATTAATTCATAAAGAGGCAAATTCTTGACAAAGTGACAGGGTCTAGTTTCGATGACCAGGTTTTCCAGTTGTTTTGATAATATTACACATTCAGGAATCGGAAATGTAACCTATTGGGGTGTTTGATATAAACAAGGACTTGTTTTCATTTAAATCAACGCCCAGACTTTTAAGGATGACATAAATCAGAAAAACTGCTAATCATTCCTCCACAGGTTTCAATAAGACTTTTAAGTTAATTTACTAATCTCAGGAAAAGAGAATACGGCAATTCAAGTTTTTTGTTTCTGCATTCAAGCGTACAGTACAGCCAAGAGAATGAGCAGAAAAAAATTAACAAGAAAGTCTTGCTTGCATTTTATCTTTTGCAAATGAGCAGGATATTTTATGTTCTGTTCTTTTCACTGATGTAATCAATTTTTAAAGAATACGGTACATCTGACTATCCCAAGGTGTGTTTATCTGGGAAACTTGCCTGAATCCAAAACAGAGATGTTAAAGCTGACGGGTTTCAAATGCTGCCCAGGTGCTGTCTACCACGAATATCCCTCTCGCAAAGCTGGACCACTGGTCTCTTCCTGAGGGATCAGAATCACCACCCATGTCCCTGAGAGACTGGCCACTCAGGCCTGAGCTGAGATTAGGTGATCAATCTAAAGGGCAAAATACTTAAGCTATTCTCATCTTAAGGATGCTGTTTTGGAGGCCTCTGCACTGGAATGGGTTGGTGAAAACGGCCTACTAGATACTTGCCTGGGAATTGATTTGTTCTCCTCTGCTCTTAGTGGATTGTGGGGAAACCAGTGAGTAACCTCACACATGCCTCAACTTCCACATCTGCGAAAAAGGCAAGCAACAGCCAATGTTACCACCCTGCAAACTCTTCAGTTGGGCTTGCAAGAGGGGCCACAAGGGCGAATGTCTCCCAAAAGCTGATGAAATGATGGCACTTTGGCTGGAGAAGGCAGAGGGCAGCAGGCAAAGTGGAAAGTTTCTGGGATGTCAAACCAGTTCCCATAAGCACTTTAGAGAAGCACCTGGCCTTGGACTAGGTAGGAGGCTGTGGAAAGACCCACAGGCACACAGGGGGGAGGAGGAATCAAGCAACGGAGGGAGGCGGTGGGGAAGAGGCATGAGTTCAGCTTCAATTTTGGACAAAAGCAGTTGCACGCTGAAGGCCCGCAGCTGCCCATGCAGCCGCCACACCCTCCTAACTCCCTGGTCCCTCTCGTCCCGTCACATCCCTCCGGGACTCAGTCCAGTTGGAGCGGGTGCAGGACCAGAGTCCTGAGTCAACGGCGGTTTTGCCCTGAGGCAAGCCTTCACAGCCCTGCTCCTCCCCCCAGGGCTAGACACCGCCCCGTGCCCAGAGCATCTTGGGAGTTGTAGTCCTGCTGTCCTGCAAGCTCCCAGCAGGGAATGGTTAAGAGACAAAAGCACCAAGCATACACAGCTAGGGGACCCCACTCCCACCTGTCCCTCCACCCCTGGCCCACGCCCCTCTGCTTCTACACCCCACCTTCTACTCCGCCTCTTCTCTATACAATGTCATCTCTCCATGCCTTGCCAATCCCCCAGAGTTGTGCAGTGTGGTTGGGCTGCATCCTTTGGGGCCAGTACTCAGGTAGGGGTGGGGCTCACCAGCCTGGCTATTGCTGAGGTTGCTTGCAGCCCTGGTGGAAGCTCCCTGGCCAGTATTTGAAATGTAAATTCAATATCTAAAATAGAAATACCAGGTGCATGGGATCCTGGAATTTGCCTTTTCAAGGCCATCTGTCCTACCATCCCCTCCATCCATCCAGCCTGCCATGTTCCTCCCTCTGGACCTCGTGATCAGGGTCGCTGCAGAGATCCTCCCCTTGGAACCCACCCACCTTAAGGGCCCATACCCATCATAAAAACTCAAAGCCATGCCACTTGCCAAATTGAGGCAAAAATGGAACCACCCAGGGGGGCCACTCAAGGGTGAGGGCATTACTAGATACTTGGGAGTATTAAAATCCATCTGATGATATCATGAGTGAACGTGTTCCACTTTAAAACAAAACACTGCTGTTATTCTGAGATATTGAGTTAGGATCTTTTTGCAAATATACCGGATTTAAAATGTTTATTGATGTATAACATGCGTATAGAAATATACGCAGAAGTCATCCATGTAAACCTCAAAGAATTATTACAAAGTGAACACACTTGTGTGACCAAGAACTAGCACCAGCTTCACTCAGGCCCCGACAATCCCTTTCTCCCTCCTTCCTCCCCAAAGGTAGCTGACACCTTACCAGCGAACACTATATATCGAGTTTGTCTTCTTATACAAGTGTTTTATTACAGAACAATTTAAACAATATACAAAATAAACAAAACAGCATAGTAGGCTCGTCACCCAGCTTCAACAACTACTAATCATCTGCCATTTTTGTTTCTTCCACACTCCATCCCATTCCCACATCACTTTATTATTCTTTTAGTCCTTTGTGTGTGTGGGGGGGTAAGAAGTACGCACACTGAAAGGCACAAATCTCAACCTTACATTTTTGGCAAATAAACATGCCCATATAACCTTCACCCCTTTAAGAACAGGATATTTCCATCACCCCCAGAAAACCCCTTCCTGTTCCTTCCTAGGCAATTTCTTCCTTCCCCCGAGGCAACCACTGTTCTGGTTTTTTCAGCATAGGTTCATCTTGGCTGAAATCATCACACGTGTATTGTTTTCTGTCCAGCTTGCTTCCCTCGGCACGAGGTTGATGAGTCTCTCCCAGCATGTGTGTGTCAGCGTTTGCTCCTCGGCACAGCTGAGGGCGTTCTGCTCTGTGGATGCGTCGCAGTGGGCTCTTCTTCGTCCTGGGGACGTGCAGGTCATCTCCTGTGAACAGTCTTGTACAAACGTTTTTTGGTATGCTGTTTAATTCCTTTATTAGCATTTAAGTGACACACCTTTGCATTTTTTAGTGGTTGGTCCAGATTACAATATGCATCTTTAACATATCACAGCCTACCTAGACTTAATAGTGCACCAGTTTAATCAATGTAAAATATGGAAGACTTGCTACAGAACAGTTCCATTTACCTCTGTCTGTCCTTTGTGCTATTGTTATCATAAATTTTACATCTTCTCATGTTATAAATCCCACAATACAGTGTTATAATTTTTGCTTTCAATAGTCATAGGTCTTTTAAAGTAATTAACATAAAAAAGTTATATATTTTGAGGCAGATGATTTGAGGCTCTGCAAATGTATTCTTTTTTTTTAATTTCACCCACAGTTTTTGCATTCATCAGTCAGCCTTACCCACAATAATTATTACTGTGGTGTTCTAGTGGCGATTCTCTATTTCATGCTATCCAGCCACATTTATTATTTGGAATTCTGTGAGGAAGATTCCCTCCCTCCTTCTCCCGTCCTTCTTCCTTTCTTTCTCTTATTCTTTTTTATTCCTCTTTCTTTCTTCCTTTCTTATTTAATCTATTTTACGTCAGTATAGACTCATGGATATTTATTTTATTCTCTGTATAATAATCCAATGCTACCATTATTTATTATGTTGCTCACAGTTTTCCAGCTTGAGCCATTGAGAAGTCTTTCAGATTGATTCCTTTTGACACATCTCATCATTTGCTGTGTTTTATTTAAAGCACTTTCCTACTTCTGACACTACAAGATGCTCCAGGTTCATATTGTATTTTCCATCTCCACCCTAGAATTAGCCATTTCTCCAAGAAAACCTGGTTCTTTTTATTGGAGAATGATATTTGGAAACCAAGATCTGGGAGCTAAGTGTGCTCATTGATACTAGGGTGTCAGTGCTTCTGGACCCTCTCAGCAGAGCCTGGAAATGTATGTATGAATATAAACACAGGTATACACATCTATCTATTCATCTATCAATCTATCCATCTATCTGGATAGATATATTAGAAGTGACATGGATTCATACTGATACTTCCAACTCCTATCCAGCACCACAGAGTTTATTCTAGCATTCTCCTTTTGTTTATTTTTAACTTCTTTGACCAACAGTGAGAAATTTAACTCCAGTTAGCTACAATATATTTCCTAATGTGTCAACTAGTTTCAGAATTGCTAATCCATACCCTTATGAAAAACAAACTTACCACCTAGAGTAGAGTGTTTGTGTACATTACTTTAGTTTTACAGTATCCCATCAAAACACTGTCTTCCACTGTAACTTAGGTCAGGACCTTTCATCCCCACCCATTATGTGTGGCTATGTCACATGCTTGTAATACAGTGAGATTCATTTGTCACTGCATTTCATCTGAGTTCCCCAGCATCCTGATTGATTTTTAAAATTTGCAGAGTAAAATTCACTCTTTGTAGTGTACAGTTCTGTGGGTTTTGACAACTTTATGGTCATGTATCCACCTCCACAGTAGCATACAGAGCTGTTTTTTTCACTCCCCAAAATTCTCTCATACTGTCCCTCTGTAATCAACCCCTTCCCCCATTCCATCCCTTGGCAACCACTGATCATTTTTCATCTCTGTAATGCTGACTTTTCTAGAAAGTCATACAAATGAAACCACATACTGTACAGCCTTTTGAATCGGGCTTCCTTCACTTAGAGAAATGCAGCCAAGATTCATCCATGTTGTTGTGTGAATCAAGAGTTTATCCTTTTTATTGCCAAGTAGTATTCTAATGTCACAATTCACCACAATTTCTTTCTCCATTCACCTGACGAAGGACATTTAGTTTATTTTCAGCTTGTGGCAATTATGAATAACATGGTTATGAATATTCACCCAAAGATTTTGTTTAAACATTAGTTTTCAATTTGCTTGAGTAAATCCCTAGGAGTGGGATATCTGAGTCATATAATAAGTGTATGTTTAACTGTATAAGAACCTGCTAAACCATTATCCGAATGCAACTATCATGTTGCATTCCCAGTTCTAGTTGCTCCTTGTCCTCACCAGGACTTGATATTTGCAATTTTATTTTTTATTTCAGCCACCTAATGGGTGTGCGGAATATTATTGTGGCTTCTGCCTCCTTTTTGAAAGTGAGATCTGCTAAATATAGAATCTCGTGTTGACTTTTGGGTTTTGTTTCTGCACTTGAAAGATGTCATTTTGTTGTTGATTTGTCTCTTTTGTTTTTGATAATATATCATCCATCAATGACATTATTTCTCCCTGTATGTAATGTCTTCCCCTGTATATATGTATTTCCCTGACTGCTTTCAAGATTTTGTTTTTATCTTTGGATTTTAGCAGCTTGACTATCATGTGCCCAGGTATGGTTTTATTTTGTATTTTATTTTCTGGGTTTGCTGACTTCCTTGGATCTAAAATTTTAGATTTTCCACCAAATTTTGGAAGTTTTATGTTATTACTTATTGATTTGTCTTTCTGCCTCATTTAATTTTTCTGTCTCTCCCCTCTCTGCTGGGGACTCAATCATCTCACAGGTAAGGCTTTCTTCATTTTTCTTCAAAATTTTTACATTCTTTTGTTCAGACTGGATAATTTCTATTGCTCTATCATCATGTTTCTTCTACTGTTCCTTTTTATTTTTAATTTTATTTACTTATTTATTTTTTGCCCCAAAGCCCCAGTAGATAGTTCTATGTCATAGCTGCACATCCTTCTAGTTGCTGTATGTGGAATGCAGCCTCAGTATGGCCAGAGAAGCAGTGCATCCGTGCGAGCCCAAGATCCGAACCCGGGGCCGCCAGCAGTGGAGCCCGCACACTTAACTGCTAAACCCCAAGGCCGGCCCTCTTCTACTGTTTCTAATGTACATGTAAACTCAAAAGTATTTTTTTTATTTAATCTTCCTATTTGGTTCTTTTTTGTAATTTCCACTTCTCTGCTGAGTTTCCAGATATGTTCATTCATTATGAGAATATTTTTCATACCACCTTGATCCTCTTTATAATAGCTGCTGTCTTATCCTTGTCAGTTAATTGCAACACCTTGGGGAGAGTTTCTCCTCCCTGCTTTTGGTCATATATGGATTACATTTTCCCATCTCTTCAAATCTCATGATTTTTTAAACTGTGTACAGGAGGGCCGGCCCCATGGCTTAGCAGTTAAGTGTGCATGCTCTGCTACTGGCGGCCTGGGTTCAGATCCCGGGCGCGCACCGAGTCACTGCTTCTCCGGCCATGCTGAGGCCACGTCCCACATACAGCAACTAGAAGGATGTGCAGCTATAACACACAACTATCTACTGGGGCTTTGGGGGAAAAATAAATAAAAAAAAAATTAAACTGTGTACTGGAAACCATGAATGATAGTTATAGAGACTCTGGATTCTATTGTATTCCTTTGAAGAGTGTTGTTATTTTTCTAGCAGGGAGTTAACTTGGCTGGACTGAAACTCCAATCTTCTCTCCTTTACCGTGAGCATAGCTGAAATCCTCATTCAGTTCTTTCATCTACCAATTGCTGTTTTTACACTAAGCCCTCTGGTGTCTACCCTGCATGTGTGTTGTTCAAAGATCTGCCAATTTGGTGTGTGTGTGTGGGGGAGACTTACGTACATATTTTGAGATTTTCCTCTGTGTGTCTCCCTCCCTTCCAGAATTTCTCCCTTAACTTTCCAGCTACTCTGTCAGCCCCAAAATACATCCTCTAACTTTACAAGTAAGACTGTAGTTTTTCCCCTGTCTCGGCCATGTACAGATTTTGGAATGCTTTGAGGCAAAAGACTCAAGCTTGCAAATATCTCCTGGTGCAATTCCCATCATTTAAGGGAAGGCTCCCTCTCAGTTCTGCTTGCTTTCGGAAGACATTTATACATACACACATATATGCATTTATTATATGTGTATTACATATAAATACATGATTCTATATAAATACATATAATATTTTATGCAGATTTTATCATTGTTATCTGTGAGAGTGTTAGTTCAACAAGCCACTCCACCATTACTGGAAGCCAGACCTCGGTTTTGTTTCTTTTTTAGATTTTATATATATGGAATTAAAAAATCTATAGCCTTTTGAATATAATTTCTTTTATGCAGCATTTTGGTTGTGATATTCATCTATTGCATGTAGCTAGTGTTTGTTCATTTGTTGAAAATAATTAATTTTTTTAAATGGTCATAAAATATACATAACCTAAAATTGACCATTTTAACCAATTTTAAGTGTACAGTTCAGTGACATGCTGTACATTCACATTATTGTGTAGCCATAACCTCGAACGATCCACAGAACTATTTTCACCTTGCACTGAAACTCTGTGCTCATTAAGCAACAACTCCCTGTTATCCCTTCCTCTTGCCTTTGGGAAACACCATTCTCCTTTCTATTCCTATGAATTTAAGTTCTCTAAGTACCTTATATGAGTGGAATCATACAGTATTTTTCCTTTTGTGGATGGCTTTATTTCACTTAGCATAAAGTCCTCAAGGTTCTTCCTTGTCATAACATGTGTCAGGATTTCTTCCTTTTTAAGGGTGAATGATATTTCACTGTGTGTATACACCACATGTTTTTTGTCATTTCATCTGTTGATGGACACCTGGTTTGCTTCCAGCTTCTGGCTATTTTGAATAATGCTGTTAAGAACATGGGTGTACATTTATGTCTTTATACCTCTGCATTCAATCATTTTGGGTGTATGCTCATAAATGGTGTTCTGAGATTCATTTTTTCACACGTGGGAGGGTTCCCCACACCTCCAACAAGCAATTCTTGGAATGCCAGCTAGTCGTCAGATAATTCAACTCAATTTGATACTGTCAACCCAGAGATACATCAGATTCCACAGGTTGAGGGCTTAGTCCTATAAGACTGCACACCCACCCTACCTCACCTCAACTTCAGATGCCGGTTACAAGCCCAGGCTGTTACCTGTACTTCTGACTGACTGGCTATAAACCAGAGGTTCCCACAACCTCCTCATTGGGTGTGATTAATTTACTAGAGTGGCTCACAAAACTCAGAGAAACATTTACTAGATCACCAGTTTATTATAAGAGGATATGACTCAAGAACAGCCGATGGAAGTGGTGCATAGGGAAAGGTATGTGAGAAGGGGCACAAAGTTTTCATGCCATATCCAAGTGCACCACTCTCCAAGCACTCCTTGTCATTGCCAACCTGGAAGCTCTCTGAACCTCCTTCTATTGGGATTTTAATGGAGTCTCTGTCACATAAGCATGATTAATTATTAACTCAGTTTCCAGCCCCCCTCCCCTCTCTGCAAGATAAGGGGTAGGGCCAAAATTTCGAACCTTCTAATCAGGGCTTGGTCTTCCTGGTGACCAGCCCCCATCAAGGAGCCATCCAGAAGCCCACCCAGAGTTGCCTCAATAGAACAAAAGCTTCTCCTAGTGTTCTTATCAATTAGGAAATTACAAGGAGGTAGGCCCCGTGGCTTAGCAGTTAAGTGCACACGTTCCACTACTGGCGGCCCAGGTTCAGATCCCGGGCACGCACCGATGCACCATTTCTCCGGCCATGCTTAGGCCATATCTCACATACAGCAACTAGAAGGATATGCAAGAATGACATACAACTATCTACTGTGGCTTTGGGGAGAATAAAGGAGGAAGATTGGCAATAGATGTTAGCTCAGAGCCGGTCTTCCTCAGCAAAAAGAGGAGGATTATCACAGATGTAAGCTCAGGGCTGATTTTCCTAAAAAAAAAAAATGGAAATTACAAGGGTTTTAGGGTCTCTGTGTCAGGAATGGTGTCAAAGACAAATATTAGAATAAGAGTTGCTCCTAGTGTTCTTATCATTTAGGAAATTACAAAGTTTTAGGAGCTCTGTGCCAGGAACTGGAGGCAGAGACTGATAAATATATTTTCTATTATTTCAGAACCCATAAGTGGAATTGCTAGGTCATATGGTGAATTCTATTTTTAATTTTTGAAGGAACTGCCATACTGTTTTCCAGTTTTACGTTCTCACCTTCATTGCACAAGTGGTCTAATTTCTCAACATCCTTGCCAACACTTGTTATTTTCTGATTTTGTGATAGTAACTATGCTAATGGGTGTGAACATGTATCTCATTGTGGTTTTATTTTTCATTTTCCTGATACTTAGTGATGTTGAACAACTTTTCATGTGTTTACTGGCCATTTTATATCTTGTTTGGAGAAATGTCTATTCAAGTCCTTTGTGCATTTTTAAATTGGGTTGTTTTTTTATTGTTGAGTTGTAGGAGTTCTTTATATATGCTAGATATTAATCCCTTATCAGATATGTGATTTGCAAATCTTTTCAACCATTCTGTGCATTACCTTTTTACTCTGTTACTAGTATCTTGTGATACAGAAAACGTTTCATTTTGATGAAGTGCAATTTGTTATTTTTTTTGTTGCTTATGTCTTTGGTGTCATAGTAAAGAAATCATTGTTGGCAATGGCATTTGGACCCAATGACATGCAGCTTTTACCCTGTGTTTTCTTCTAAGGATTTTATATCTTCAACTCCAACATTTATATCTTGGATCCATTTTGAGTTAATTTTTGTATATGGTGTAAGGTAAGTGTCCAACATCATTCTATTGCATGTGGGTATCCAGTTTTCCAGCACCATTTGTTGAAAAACTTATCCTTTCTCCAGTGAATGATCTTTGCACCCTTGTCAAAAATCATTTGACCATATATGCAAAGGTTTATTTCAGGGCTCTCTCTAATATTTCATTAGTATATTGTGTGTATTTATGCCAGTACTGCACTGTTTTGATTACTTTGTAGTAAGTTTTGAAATCAGGAAGTGTGTGTTCTCTAACTTTGTTCTTTTTCTAGATTGTTATGGCTATTCAGGGTCCCTTGAGAGTCCATATGAATTTTAGGATAGATTTTTCTATTTTTGCAAAAAAATCATTGGGATTTTTACCTCCATGAGTAAGTTGATTCTTAAGTATTTTACTCTTTTTGATGCTATTGTAAATAAAAATGTAAAGTTTTTAAATTTCTTTTTCAGATTACTTGTTATTAATGTATAGAAGAACAACTAATTTTTGCAAGTTAATTTTCTGTCCCACTACTCTGCATAATTTATTAGTTCTAAAATTTTTTGTGAAATTTTTAGGGGTTTCAACATATAAGATATTATGTGTAAACAAATATAATATCACTTCTTCCTTTCCAATTTGAATGCTATTTCTTTCTTTTTCTTATCTAATTGCTTTGGCTAGAACTTCTAATACCATGTTGAATAGAAGGGTGAAAGTGGGCCTTCTTGCCTTTCTCCTGATCTTAGATAAAAACATTTCAGTCTTTCACCCTTGAATTCGATGTTCTCTGTGGATTTCTGTATATGGCTTTTATTATGTTGAAGTAGCTTCCTTTTACTCTGAGGGTTTTTTAGTGTTTTTAACATGAAAGCATGTTTAGTTTTGTCAAACGCCTTTTCTGCATCCATTGAGGTGATCACTTTTTTTCCTTCATTCTGTTAATGTGGTTAATTACATTGATTCATTTTCATATATTGAAACATCCTTGTATTCCAGGAATAAATCCCACTTAAAAATGATGTATAATCCTTTCAATATGCTGCTGAATTTGCTTTGTTACTATTTTATTGAGAATTTTTGTATCAATATTCATGAAAGATATTGACCTATAGTTTTCTTTTCTCTTAGTGTCTTTGGCTTTGATATCAGTGTAGTATTAACCCCATAGGATGACTTTAGAAGTATTCTCTCCTCTTCAACTTTTTGAAAGAGTTTGAAAAGAATTGGTGTTAGTTAATTAAAAAAAAGTCTTTGAGCCTAGGAATAAATTCAGCATAAAATAAATACAAATAAATATTTTTTAAAATGTGAAAAAGTCTTTTCCTAAAAAAATTAAAAATTAAGCAAGTACATCATTTATCACTTTATTTCTAAAAATTGTTTGTAACCTAATAGTAAGCATGAACAAATTATTAGAATTAAAATGACTCAAGTGTTAATTTTCTTCATTGTAAATTTTCTGACATAAGTATTTGATGCCATCATGTATGACATTTTTTATGAAAAAATGGCCATTTTTTGTAGTATTTGAAAACATTATGAATTTTCCCAGTGGCCTCTCACAATACTCTGATATGCAAAGTTATCTTTTCAGCATGTATATCTTATCATCATCTTTAACAAATTAACAAACTCTGTCAGGTGTTAATTAATCAACTACTTTTCATATGATTCAGGTTCTCCACCATCAACTTCTCTAACCATCAGGAAATTCTACAACTTCTGCAAGATTAACAATTTTACCATATTGTATTCATCTCGTGTGGTTTAAAACATCCAAAAATCATTGATAAACTGACCCTGCCCAAACTAAAGTATGGTGAATTATGAAAGATGGTCTCTGTTAAGTGGGGAGGGATTTCAGGTTGAACTTAATTTTATAATTGGTCAATTTATTACAGTGTATTGTTCTGTTATGTATTTCACTTCCTTTTTTAAAAAAGTGATAGTTGAGGGCCCTTAGATAATAAAAAGTTGAGAAAATAAGAAACACTATAAGCTTCAAATATTTTCAAGCATAAGATGCAGTAAGAACTAAAACTAAGAAATGGCAGAGGAAATAGAGATAAGATGATAAAATTTCAAAACTGAATCTATAATAACATCTCAATGGCTACTGTTGTGGTGCCAAGAAGATGGTGAAATCAAAGCATTCGTAAAAATGATAATAAACAGACAGCAAAGAAAAAAGACTGAATTTTTTTGTGTGTGTGTGTGTGTCAGGAAGATCAGCCCTGAGCTAACATCTGTGCTAATCCTCCTCTTTTTGCTGAGGAAGACTGACTCTGAGCTAAGATCTATTGCCAATCTTCCTCCTTTTTTTCCTCAAAGCCCCAATAGATAGTTGTATGTCATATTTGCACATCCTTCTAGTTGCTGTATGTGGGACGTGGCGACAGCATGGCCGGAGAAGCAGTGCATCCGTGTGCGCCCGGGATCCGAACCCGGGCCGTCAGTAGCGGACCGCACGCACTTAACCACTAAGCCATGGGGCCGGCCTGAAATGGTTTTTTAGACATAGCAGATTTCAGAGCATATTACTTGAAAATAAAACAATCAGTTAGTGAGGTTTAAGCAATGTGGTTTTCTTTTAAACTTGCTCATTCCATGGGAGCATCAATAAAACCCCTCCAGGAGTAGCTGACACTTGCCTTCCGCCTGAGCACCAGCTGTAATTTCTTTAAGCATGAGACTCTCGGGCAACACCATAGCCCTCAACTCTGTTTAGTTGAGAAAAGGCTTTATGAGTCCTGTGTTTTTTCTAGAGTTATGGAGCTCCCAGACTTATTAACTACAGGGAGAGAGTAAGAGTCAGAACACATTCAATAAACTCCAGTGTGCTCAGGTGAGAGGACAGGTGCCTGAACTCACATCTGAAGAATTTAGAGGATGCTTTCTGACTCTGCTTCGTGCCTCTGACTAAGCAGTCCTGGACATCCCCGTTACAGCCACGGAATGACACAGGCAGCCTTGATGGAGCAGAAGTCCTCCTATGTCCATCATTTGTGCAGAGCAAACTGGCTTAAGACCTCTCGTTTCCTGCTGCAGTGGTAATTTACAGAGATACAGAACTGTCATCTAGTGAATAAGAATAAAACAGCAAGGTGTTTGACACGAAAAGTGACATTCTGAGTTTTTTCAAAAAGAACAGTGAAGCACTAAAGTTGGTAAAGTTGACACGATGTGGCACACGAAAGTTATAGTAAACATTAATAATGTGTGGGTGAACTAATCAGTTGCTCTCTATGTCTCTAAAACATGTCTTGACATCTGACTCATAAATAGTACAGTTTAAATATAATAGAATGTCTTTGGAAATAACTTCTCATCTCATCTCATCCAATGCTGTTGGCAGGAGCCAGTAATAAATAGCCAGATGGTGAGAACCCATGTTGAAGCACCATTTTTATCACAGTGGGGAGAATATGAGGCAGAACCCAATGGACTGATGTTCAGATCTTCCCTCTTACCCTTGATCAATTTTGTAAACATGGTTTTCTTTATCAAATATGAATTATAACAGTTACTTTAAAGGATTATTGTAAGAATTGCATAAGGGAATACAGTAAAGGAACTGGCGCACAGTAGATTGATAGTTAATTCTCCTTCCCTGTTTCTCTTCTAAGAAACATACAGAAATAATCTAAGAAGAGAACCCGTGTATAAAGTAAACTTATGACAAAAATTCAATGGCTCCTGAAGTAAGGGACATCATTGTTGAATGCTTAACCTCAACTGCCTCCAAATACTGTTAACTCTCAATTAATTTTATGTGTTTTCTGTCTTCCAGACACTTCACTGGCTACAAGGAAAGGAGAAGTGTGAAATTGAAATTGATTTCACCCATGAATGGTCTAGCTGTAACATCAGGTTTTTTAAATCACCTAGTTTTTCAGGTTTCCTGCTTATTCCTGTATATTTTACCATGGTTCACAGCCCGAGAAAATTAGAAAATCATTATAATTTTACACACATGAGTATATATCTTGACTATTACAGCTCGACTCTTAATATATAGAGCAATGTTGTACATGTTTTGTCCTTGTGGATAGTACAGAATACTTTTGTCCAGGTTTTCTTTGGCATTATCATTTATAATGAAAAACTCAGTAATATATGCCCTGGAGATAAGGGTTTAGAAAAATCTAACATACTATCCTCGTCATGCCTCAAAAAAAATAAAATAAAATAAATAAAAAGCTATAAAAATAATGAGAGGATATTTTGAAGGCACTATTTTTCTTAATTATTTCCAACTTTATTTCCCTTTACCTCTTTTTAATCGTTCTCTGTCTTATTTGCTATTGGCTAATCATCTTACAGTAATTAAACCACCCTCAGCTGAGTCCCCCATGCCTCTTCAAGTGCCCCAGCCTGATGTAGGTCTCAGCTCTGACAAAAAGAAGCTGGAAAACCAGTTTTGTGGCACTATTCTTAAGAATATCTTTACTATGACAATAATAGCTATATTTTTGAAAGGCACCAGTGGGTTACAAAATGAAGTACTCGACCAATGTTGTATCCTCATTTTCCCTCCAGGGGGAGCACAACTTTCATGTGTAATGCAGGGCTGCTGCTTTATTGTTTTTTCCTTTCAAGACATTTTATTTCTTGTAAAACATAATAGGGTTAATAGTGATATATGAGTAACAATATAAACTTACAGACAGCAAAAAGATACTATTTTAGAGTCATAATTTTATATACTGTAACAAACAGTAATACTTTCATAATGTAATTTCTTGATTGATCATAAAATTTTTCCTGGCTCATTTTTATGCTAATTCATTTATTAGATTACCAAATATATACTTTTATGATCTTTATTTTCAATCAATATAATTGAAGGGACATCAGTTGTTCTTGGTACGTGAAAGGTCACAAAAAATTTTTGATAATTTATAAGTTTGAGAAGGATCTTTCTACTTTTTATAAGAGAAGTCATTTAATATTTGGGAAAGTTCTCAAAAATCATCAATTCTTTAATTTTACAGAAAGGAATACTACGTTCCAGAGAGCCTAAGTACGTTGTCACACACTAACCAGAAACAGACCTGGGCCTAGAACTCAGGTCTGAGTCACCTGACTTCTACTGGACCACACTCAAGGGCGCACACCCTCTTCTTACTGGTAATTTCTAATACTAAGTTATTTTCAAAAGCGCCGTTGATAGAAAGTGTAAATAAATAAAACAGATGATTTTATATAAAAAAGTAGCAATTGCTACTCACAATTTCTATTCCATATGAGTGTTTCCTTTCTTGAAGTTTTCTTTTTTTTAATAGTAAGCCCATTTTGGTAACAAGAAAAAAGACATGAAATTTGGCTTCTTTAGTAACAAAAAAAAAAGCTTCTGTTGAAATTAAAAAGACACTAACTAATGTTTCATCTACTACAGCAACTTAAGAATATTATTGGATTTTGGAAAAGCTCTGAGAGATTTTTTTAAAACTCATATCCATGTGACTATTAGTCCAGCCAGGCACATCTGCACATGACATCTCCTAGAGTGTCCAGTTTTCTACTGGATCCAGCTGTTGTCAGGCCCAATGCTCTGGCTGGGTAGAGAATGATGCAGCTTCTGAAAAGCATGTGCTCAGTTCCACTTCAAGGCTGATTTTCTCTGCAAAGTCTAAGTGGAAGAAAACATCCCTTTCCACCTGACTGGATTCCCCTGCAGGCTTAGAGAAACAAGGTGGCCTAGTCAGATGGGCAGACAGGAAGATAAATGAGAGTCTGTCACAATTTTATGATAAATAAGAGAGAAAAGTATTTGACATCCTAACAAGATTTTCTTACCTGTTGAACAGCATCTGAACATATTTTTCAGAGTTTCCAAAATAGCAGATTGAGATTCTAGGTTGGAAAGGAAGAAGATAGTCAATATATTAAAAAATAAATTTTCTCATTTCCTCAATCGGAAAACAAAACTAAATAAAATATATCTTTAACCATAAGTACCAAAAACATCCAGTTTATCTTCCAGTTATAATTCTGTGTTATGAGAACATGAATACTTTTCAATATATTTAATATGTACAGTGACTAACACTCATGCCTTTAATTACTTTTGAATTAGACTAGCCCTATGCCCTTATTGACAGACATCAATCATAATTACTTTTCTCAATTCCTAGTTTCTATTTTGTGTCAGAGAGTACCTGCTGAGACATTCACTTTTTATATTATTCACTTAGAATAAGTCTGTAAAATGATGGACGACAACTCAGCCATCTTGAAGGATGGGGTCTCAAATGCTATATCTCACTATTGACAAATCACCTTCTGGTTTAAATGAGCGACAATGAGCACTGTCACAAGAGACACTCGGAAAAAAGGGATCTTGCTCCTTTTGTCTGTCCTTTGGGAGTCTGTGAGACTGCAAACTCTTCGTACTGGAAAACCTAAGTGAGGACCAAGTCCAGGAATCTTTTTAAAGCTAAGGGACACTCTCTTCTATGTGAAGCTTGCATCGAAGTTTATAAACATAAGAAAAAAAACAAAGAGCCTTCAGGGCCAGCTGGGTGGGGAAGCGGTTAAGTGCGCGCGCTCTGCTGCAGCGGCCCAGGGTTCACCGGTTCGGATCCTGGGCGCGCACCGACGCACCGCTTGTCAGGCCATGGTGTGGTGACATCCCATATAAAGTGGAGGAAGATGTGCATGGATGTTAGCCCAGGGCCAGTCTTTCTCAGCAAAAAGAGGAGGAGTGATAGATGTTAGCTCAGGACCGATCTTCCTCACAAAAACAAACAAAAACCAAGAGCCTTCAGGAATATCCAGCGCTCCATGGATCGGAGTGTGAAAACCACTCATCTTTTCCGTCCTTCGCATGTTACAGATGAAACATAACACAAACTGTTTGTGACAACCTGAAGACTAGAGCTCCTCTCCTGACTGTCACATCACTCCCACCCCCGACTGCTGTGCAGACCAGACGCCTGACAAGATACAGCAGTCACTCCTGGGGATAATTTAGACATTCCCAATTTAGCAGCATTTTAGTTGATGTGCTTAACAAGACTATAGAAAAACAAAAGGTATTTACTACTTAAATTGTATAACGTATAGTTAAATGACATTGAAAGTTTTCATTTCACTTACAGCAGAGTTTTGATGGGCCCAGGGGCCTTCTTTCATCTGCTCACCCTCCCTAGCATCTCAAACCTTCTCTGCCTTTCTCCTCTCGCTCACTGTGCTCCAGCCACACTGGCTTCTTGCTGCCCAACAACATCCGAGTCATAATTCCTCCACAGCATCTCTGCAGCCCTGGGATATCTGCATGTCCTCCTGCTCTGTCCCTTCCCTCTGGGCCTTGCTCCAGCCTCCCTGTGCTCTCTAATTAAAGTAGCAACCCACTCACTCTCTAGCTCTCCCCATTGCCTGTCGCTTACCTTCTTCTTGACACAGATCATCACACGATAGACTATGTAATTCTCTTGTCTGCCTACTTATCCATTATCTCACTTAGCCAACAAAAACAAGTTCTGTGAAGACAGAGATTTTGTAGAAAAATTTTTCCTTAGTGTATCCCAAGCCTGGCATACAGTAGGTGTTTAAATATTTGTTGAGTAATTGTAAGAGGGAATGAAAGTAGTGATCAGAAGAATGATCACACCATGGAAGTCGGTGCCACCATGAAGAGTGGGTATCCTGGGAAGGGAAAGAGGGAGGAAAGATTTTATATCGGGCAACACGAGTACCACTGTGCCTTTACTGCTTCCTACACCTCAGCTTGTCGACGTAAATAATCCATAATCAATCTATAAATCAAAATTGGGGTGAGTTTATTATGAGCCAACTTTTGAGGACCATGACCTATGGCCTTCCTTCCCTAAGGAAGGAAGGTCACCGAAGAAGTGGGGTGTACAGAGCGGTTATATACCATCAAAGAGCATGTATTGCAAGTGATTGCAATGTCCCTTTTACAATAGCCACGAGATCAGCCCTGCCAGATTGCCCTGCCAGAACAGCTATTGATGGACACAGCGGGGAGCAGATCTGTTGTCTCAATGGGCATGGCTGGTGTCACGTCTGTTGTCTGGAGCTGGGTGATCACAGGATGACTGCAACAATCAAATCCTAGCCTAGGGAGAAATGCTTATCCTTAAGGAAATGCCAATGAGGGGGAAGTTACATTCTTATCTTAAGGGCATTTACTCTTCTCTTTGGGACATGGCAAAGCAGATACACAGTGCAGGCGACAGACCCTTTTGGAAAAACAAATTCAGACTGAATTAGCTTTACCCCAAATGGCTTCCTCATGTGTTCCATTATATCCTATTGCTTGCCATTTATTTATCAAGCTCAGTATGTCTTTCAAACAGAAATCATCGAGAATAGCATGAAGTAGTCACTTACCAACAGATGTCACTGTGGCAACAGAATATGAACAAGTGACCTTCAAATATAACCATTCTCCCAAATACTGTATTTCAGTGATATAATCAAAAAGGGATTCTTCTCTCTTATACTGACACATCTCCACTCTGAACTTAGCATTAGAGGTAGTCAATTTTGAATAAAGACCTTTAACATCAAAGCCAGCAAATAGTTCTTGTTAAAGCAAATCCAAACTCGGGAAAACTTTTGTTTTCAGTCACCTCCAATCCTCTCAAACTCAAGATAAGGTCTTGGTTTTGTGCAGATGGAGAAAAGCTTCTCTTCCTCTTTTTCTATTCAGATAGTGCAGGGAAGATCCCAAGGTGTCTCCTGGTGGAACACTAACAGTTCTTCACATTAGAAATGCATGTAATGTTTCCTAGCTTCTTTTCTATAGGCCAAGGTCTGATGAGCTGCCCCAAGGAGCAAACATCTGGGCTCCAGCAGTAAATAAGACTCTGTGCAGTTTACCACAACAATGAACTACGAAGATGTATCAGGAAATATTTTGAACACCTACACTTAAGCTCTCAGTTTCCCTCTGTCTAATTCCATGGCTACCTGAACTGAATTCACTCTTCATCCCCATCCCATTTGTGATAGTTTTTATTTCCTTGAATCAGCATGTTATAACATCTAAGAGAAATTTATCAAAATACTCTCTTCAAAATAGCGAGCTGAGGGCCGGCCCCGTGGCTTAGCGGTTAAGTGCGCGTGCTCCGCTGCTGTTGGCCCGGGTTCGGATCCCGGGCGCGCACCAACGCACTGCTTCACTGGTCATGCTGGGGCCACGTCCCACGTGCAGCAACTGGAAGGATGTGCAGCTGTGACATACAACTATCTACTGGGGCTTTGGGGGGGAAAAATAAAAAATAGATAAAATCTTTAAAAAACATAGCTAACTGAAGTATAGGAGTTGTAGAGGATCAAGATTTTAAGGTGAATGTGATGTACAGAGTAACTGTACTACAAAATAAAAAGAAAATGAATGAGAACAATAAGAGACTGAGAAAAATGATAAGGAGAAGGAATATAATAGAGAGTAAAAGTAAGAAAAAGAGAAAAAAGAAGAAAGAAGGTGTAGGAAAGAGAGAGAGTCAGGAGAAGCATGAGAAATGGCAGAAAGGGGCACGAGCAGAGGGCAGACACCAGGCTCAGAGCGAATGAAAAGTCAACTGGTTTCTGAGCAGGGCTCAGTTCTAGAGTCACTGGGCTGCATCTGAGAACTCCACTCAGTTCTAACATCCTGAGAAAGACCATGCCTCATCCAAACTCAAACAACACTGGCTACCAGCGCTCTCCTCTCCCAGGACCTGCTGGAGCTTTGAGAACTGCCTCTCTCAGCTCTGGGACTGACAGAGTCCCCATTAAATATTCATCAACTGGGATGGTTGTTTTGAAAGAGTAACCCAGAGGGAGCTCTATCAAGGGTAAATTTAAACCTGCCAACTCCTTCACTCATCCTTTCAAAGAATTAAGAAACCAAAAAAAAAAAAAAAACCCTACTGTTAAGCAAAGTAGCAGAAAACTTTCCTGGCAAACGTTAAATGTTCCATCTTTTTTGAAGTTACCTCACAAAATTCTGAGCATAGTCTAAAATTCTGGGCTCCCTACAGTTCCAAACATGTTTCAGAAATGATCTCTTTTTCATTCACAAAGTAAGCCTATGCCTTATAAAGCAAAATAAACTTGGATGAGTTTTAACTTGTAGAGAGAGGACAGCAAGAAAAAGAGTAGGATGTGCCTCTCTGCTATGAAGGATAATAAATAAAATCACACCAAAATATACAAAATATGGGCCGGCCCTGTGGCTTAGCGGTTAAGTGCACGCGTTCCGCTGCTGGCGGCCCGGGTTCAGATCCCGGGCGTGCACCGACGCACTGCTTCTCCGGCCATGCTGAGGCTGCGTTCCACATACAGCAACTAGAAGGATGTGCAGCTATGACATACAACTATCTGCTGGGGCTTTGGGGGAAAAAATAAATAAATAAAATCTTTAAAAAAAATATATACAAAATATGCCTCTAAAACTGAAAGAAGCAGACTCTAAAGAGTTTTACATTTTAAGTAAAAATGCACTTATATAAAATTATACATCAGTTTGACTAAAATAAAATTAATTTTATAGAAGAAGAATTCATTAAGTTTCATTTAAATAGCATGACATGATTAGCTGCATAATAAATGGTAGATATTTTAATTCGGGTATACCATGTTCTTCCACCAATGAGGGTGGGCTTAAACTTGTAGTTTTCCTAAAAGGCACCAACCGTATGTTCTGCTTATTTGATTATTTAATAGTATGGATCTGCTCCTCATTGCCAATGAAGGATGTCTACACACACGCTTTAGCTTGCATATGTAAGGGGAAATGCAGGATGAGTTTATAAAAAGAAAAATTGAAAATGAGCACTGTCTTTAGGAGACGTAGTCAATCTGTTCAAGAACATTTTCTCCCTTGGTCAAGTGAGAAGCTGAAAGAGAGAATGCTATCAGCCTCTTCCTTGGCCCCTTATAGAATTCTGCATTACCTCAATTAAACTTATGCTAAAGTGTTTGTAATAAACTTGGAAATGAGTTGATGATGCTGTATTTGCATTACATCACACAGACTATCTTTCATTAGGTATGATTCAAAACACTTTTTTGGACATTAGAGGGCATACAAGTTTTGCTTCTCTGACAGAATGTAGCTTTTAATCTCATGGACATGAAATGATAGAGAATTGTTCCCATTTCCTTTTCTACTTTAAACCTGAGTGATAAATTTCCAACTACCTTTAAAAACTGCAGGTCCTTCTGAAACACATTTTAGTGTGCTGGTTTACCTTAGCTTCATTTCTTTGTTCTATCCTAAACTCCTTTCAGTTTGATCTATGTTCCTTTGTATTCCTTTTGTATACCTAGATATTTAAAATTTGCTCTAACCTATATTGGAGAAATGTTGAGTTACAAATCTTTCAGCCAGCATGTAAACTCAATTTTTAGGATTTCTACACAAAAAGTTTCTGCCATGTTTCTACCAGCTCTCCTTCCATATATTTTCCTCCACGATTTCCTGCAACAAAATTGCCTTTCTAAAAACCAGTCCTCTGTTCACTCTCTTAGCCTGTCACATTTTCATAGAAAAATAAAGGACTGGATTTTCCAAACATGCAACATGAATGATCAAGTGCTGATTCACACCTAGATATCCTGCTCCTGTTCTCCATGAATTTTAAAACTAAAGTTAATTATCTATTTCATTTTGTCTCAATCTATTGAGTAACCTTGGCACTGAGCCCCTAAACTGGTCCACAGCTTGCTTCAGCAGACACAAAACTCTCTCTCAAATGCTTGCATTCATGTGCTGAGTAGGTATTGTATTTATTTAGATCTTATTCAACAAAAGATCTTCATTGATTCACTCAAATACTTATGTATATATTATGTGCCCAAAGGTCTTGAAATGTTGGGGGTCTGCAAGGAAGACAGATATGTATAAACAGATAAATTATGCTATGGAAATAATTTGATAGAAAGAGATATGAATAAAATGCCATGGGACTCCAAGAAAAAGAACCTCCATGGGTTGACCTACAACTAAGATATATAGCAATGTACTGGGGTTTTGAGGGAAAAAAAAAAAAAGCACCATGGGTGGTGGATAGGGTTTATACCATATAACTAAAGGAAAATGAAAAGAGAGAAGATAAAGAGAAAACAAGATAAACGGAAAGGTTTTCTTCTTCTTAATGTTTCTGCCACCAACTTTTGGAGTACACTGCTTGCTGATGTCCTTTCTAGCCAGTCTTATCCTTCAGCCGGCTTCTAAAGACTTCAAAAATTCACTTGTAACAAGCTGGGGTTCTCCGCGCAGACAATGCCAAGTATGTAGGGAGCCAGGAGGTGAGCAAAAGATTCACAGGACTCTGCAGCCATTCTGCAGCTCAATGGTGGGGAAGGACACCGTGGCATCACCTTGGCCTTTCTTTCCAAGTTCACATAAAGGAGGGTCGGTTCCTTCCTCAATATATGAAGGTGGAGATAAACCTCTTTCACAGAATGGATTATGGAAAAATTAATGTGAGAGCCATGAAAAAGGCAGAGGAGATAGCACCATGAATCTGAAGTAACTGGACATGTGAATTAGTAATCAATATAAAGAAGAGCTGAAGACAAGAAAAAGGGCTAAAAACAAGTTCATAATTTTCTAAGATGGAAATGCAAGTCTTTCTTCTTCAAAAGAAAAATGTCATTGAACACTTTCCATTAAAATAAAATTGAAAGGGGCCCCATGTTGCAAATAATGGTTTTAACCATGATGTCCTTACACAATAATGTGTAGCAATCAGCTGTTAAGTGCACTGCAAATTGTTCATTCCTTAACAATCATGTTATCAAAGCTTGCAATTGATATATATATTTTAGTAAATTGTAGACTGTGTGCAAATTTGTCACCATATTATTGACAATGTGACTCTTACAACTGAAATCATGACTAGGAGAGAGAAGGTGGTGTGACCCTAGATTGCTAGAATCACAGCAAGAAAAGTTAAGAAAGTGCCATCAGGTCATTTGGACAAAAGAATGCTATATGCCTGTTGGGTTTATAACAGATTAATTGGAGAAAAACAAGTCACTACAGTAAATTATTGTCTACTTACCTCAGTCACCCTCTCCAAGAACACATATTTTAAAATGAGACAAGTTGTTAAATTTAAAATTACCGGTTCTGGCATTTTAGAAACTATATCAAATAATGAAGTAAAAATTAGCTTACAAACATCCTGGTATCAATTCCAGCTACCATCTTTTACCAAACTAAAACTCTAATTATCACTAATTCACTTGCAATCTAGTCCTCCTCCAATATACAAAATCAACAACTTCAAATGTTTCATAACTTTTTTTAACTTTCCCTAAAATTTGAGAAGATAATATAAATATATCTCTTGGAAAAGTTGAGAAAGATAGAGACACAAGGAAAAGTAAAGATGAAAATATTACCTTAATAAATGATGTAAAACACAAGATATGAACAACTGTTAAAAGAATTCTCTGTGAAATTGATAATTCTACTATCTGTACACCTGCTTATTACCTATCAGTAATTTGATACATAAACAAATAGAATAGTGTATTTAATGGGATCAATTCTTTCAGTTGTGTGCTTTTCCTTTTAAAACTACAACTGCTTTTATGTGCTGGCTTTATTTTCAGGTGGTGTCACATTAGAACACCCTCATCTCTGAAGATTTTTGCAATAAGGAACTCTACCTTGGCCCTTGATCATCTGTACTCTGTGTTATGATAAAATCAGAGCCCTACATGGAACAATGTTTCCTAAATCCTATCTCCCGTGTGTTGTTCATGTCAGGGAGTATATTCCACCAAGTAAACACTAAACAGTATTTCAAAAGCATGGGATATTAAAAGGAGTACATGCAGGGTTGGGTGTGGGACCCCATTCATTGCCTCAGTGCCAAGAAGAAAGAGTTCCAGAGACTGGGATAAAAATAAGAGGTTATGAGCGGGAGGATCCCTCTGCAGGCCATTAAGCAGGAGCCTGGAATAAAACTGTTGACACCATGGACCATGGTTGGTTTGACAGGGAACTCACGAGGAAGTGAAGGACATGAAATAATGATAATTATAATAACAGCAGCAAACACTTCTACTGAGCCAGGCACTACACTCTGAATGTTAATTCTGTGCTTGAAGATACATTAACACACATAATCCTCAAAATATCCCGACGTAGTAGATGTTGGTCTTTTCACAATTATATAGATGAAGAGACTGGGTGCAGGGGCTAGAAAGCTCATCCAGGTTACACAGCTCATAAATGGCAGAGCCCAAGCTCAATGCTGTTATGTTATGCTCTTTTACTACAACTCCAAGTTAAGTCTCTAATGACTATTTCCACTTGGCAAGTGCCAAGACCTTAGTAGTCCCTCCATGGAGGTAGGAATGGGCATGGCGGGGACACAGCTGAGGGAGGCTAAAAGACCCGAGGTGTGGCACAGCAGTTGTCAAGTGGTTCCCTTCGCAGAAGGGGGCAAGAACACACCCCAAAAAATTGGCAGCAGGCACCAAGGCTCTTTCCACCGGACATGATCCCACAAGGAAAGGGGCCCGGCGCAGGTGGATGAGCCAATAGGCAAGCCTCCTTTGGAAAGAGCACGCGATCTGCGCCAGCCTTCATGTCGCCCTGGGTGTGGCACATGCACCCTTAGTCAGAGGGCCTCATGCCACACTCTGGCGAGGATTTCTCCCTAGAGCCATGGCCAAGGACTAGGAAGGGCAGACCTTCCCGACTCCAGAGAGGAGGCTGGGAGCTGTTGTGGGAAGGGATTGCCCAGTAGGGCCAGTAGGGCCAGTAGGGCCCTGGCTCCCTAGCCCTGCAGTGCCATACGCCTGTCTCGGCACTTCTGACTTCAAGAGCCTTTCCTACACCTGGCCTGGCTGCAGTCGCAAAGTGGAGGTGTGGGGTGAAGCAATAGCTTTGTCTTTCCAGGAAGAAATGAGCCAGGGGACGAAGCAGCTGGCCAGGCAGAGCCTTGAGCTTGAAGCCCGGTACGCCTCTGGCCATCAGAGCCAGAGCAATGCTTTCAAGGCAGGGAAGCGGCCTTCAAGCTGAGTGGGAGTGGGGGAGGGGAGGGAGACAGCAGCTGAAGCCAAGTCCAGAAGGGCGGCGATGAAACCGCTGCAGCTGGGTGGCGCCAGCCGGTCAGAGCCTGGCGGGTGGGCGGGGCCTTCACTGCGGACCCCCGAGGCCAGCCCTAGGCCCCGCCGATCGCGCACACGCCCTTGGCCTGTACGGGGGTGTGGAGGGTTGAACCCAAGCCCGCAGGGCTCCTGGAGCGGTCAGAGAAAGAAGGGCCCATGGGAGAGGTAGGCGAGGTGGGCAGGGCGCAGCACCTTACTCTCCTCAGGTCCCCGAGGCGGGGAGAGAGAGAGAGAGGGAGAGAGAGAGAGACCCCTGACCTCTGAGTCGCTGCCTCCACCGATGGCTGGTGCCAACTCACACGCCATCCCACTTCCACCCACCACCCCCATGCCTGCCCCGGGGCCAGCCACACCACAGACAGGCCTGTTCCTGGTCACCTCCGTGCTGGCCCTTCTGGACCTGACCCCAGTGCAGGGGAAAGGGTTCAGATAAGCCTTTCCATGTCCCTCTGCATGACAATGGCCTTCTCCCCCTCTCCCATCCCCCAGGCCCACCCAAGACATACACCTTTGTCATTAGCTCAGGAGAGGATGCAAGATGAGAATCTCTGCCCTGTGTGGAGAAACTCAGTTTCCCAGGTTTCTCCCATGGACACATGTTCTTCAGCTGGGTCTGATTTTCTCCAGCCAACCTGTCTTGTTAAGGATTTGGCCAGCCCTAAGATCCTGCAGGGAACGGTCAGAGGGGGATTCTCTCTCCCCCTTTCCTCCCCCTCTCTCTCCTCCTCCAGGTTTGGGGGAGGTGATTCCCCTCTCCCCCTCCCTTGCTGAGATATTTTCTCTCAGAACAGACAGTTTTCTTTTCTTCTTCCTTTCTCTCTCCTCTCTCTCCAGGGCTCCTTGCTACTCCTTCATTTATTTATTTATTTATTTTTAATTTTTGTTTATTGCAGTAACATTGGTTTATAACACTGTATAAATTTTAGGTTTATATCATTATGCTTCTATTTCTGCATAGATTACATCGTGTTCACCACTCAAATACCAATTACAAACCATCACCACTCCTTTCTAATCATTGGTTTGATTTCCTGTTTGACCAAACGGTTATGCACGAGAGTGTTTATTGGCTTATAAATTGTCTGATTTGTTTAAGATATGTTGGCAGTTAATGAGCATTTTTGCGTGCAAGTTGGTTAAGGAACTGGATTTCAATTCTGCCCGTTCCTCTGATGAGCTACTGAGTCAGAATATCTATGGTTGGCCATGTATCTCTCTTCTGGCGGCTTCAGGAATTGATTGCTATGTCGAAATTGCTTGCTGGACAAGGATAGACCTAATTTTATAATAATATGCTTTCTTTGTTTTGAAGTAGGATGTTTGATATTTATATGCAGGCACGTGTGTGTGTATGCTCCAAACATATTTAATGATAAATCAAGATTAACAATATATATGATTCCTATATTGACTTTTTTTGGACAAATACTGAGAAGTTAATTGAATACTCTTACTTTGGTTGTAGTTAGGTTCACTTTACTTCCTATTATTAAATCCTTTTTTAAATATATGATACTATAAATGAACATATACATTTTGACTGCTAACCACCTTTTAGCCCCTAAATATTTTGCCTTCAGATATGTGTACCATTATACACATTCATATATAAAAGTTTCATATTAGTTGTGGCTTTACTTTTGTGAGCACGTGTATGGAATATCACTGACAATCCCCTTTCTTTCAGCATCTATGTTCAATGTTAGTTTCCTATGTCTTTGTGGAATGTAGAGTAACATTCAATATTGAAAAAGTGATTTAAGTAACTTCAGTATAGTATAACTGCTATATGTAGCATTATCTCTGTGGTTTTATTTTTAAATTTTGTACTTTGCTTTTTTTCTTTTTTCCTTGTTTTGCACCATTTAAAGTAATTTTCCTTATTAAACTTTTCTTCACCATGTTGGATATATACATCTTTTTCACATTCTATTTTAGAATTATTTTTTCTGCTGAGGAAAACTGGCCCTGGGCTAACATCCATGACCATCTTCCTCTACTTTATATGCAACACCACCACAGCATGGCTTGATGAGTGGTGCAGAGGTCCGCACCCGGGATCCGAACCCACGCACCCTAGACCACCAAAGCAGAGCGTGCAAACTTAACCACTATGCCACCAGGCTGGCCCCTATTTTACAATATTTTTAATTTGAGAAATAAGAAGAACCCAGAATCTGAAGTCTTGCCTCACTGCCTCCTCAATGTTAGGTGAAAAATTAATTAGTATTCTACTTCTTTTCTTTTTCTCCAAATCCAGTGTCTCTAGGTATAGATTAAGCTCTTGGTTCAGGATGGTTTTAAATTTTATGCACATTCTTTAAAGTAGTTTGTGTTTTGCATTTTTTAAAAATCACATTAACACAAAGTACTGAGACAATTGTTTTAATTTTTCAGTGTTCACTTCTTTGGTACTGTGTTTTTTTTTGAAACTCGTCAACCTCAAACTTGATTATGGATCTGAATTATCTGGAAGGCTTGTTAAAACACAGAAGGTTTGCTGTACCCCACCCCAAACATTCTGATTCAGTAGGTCTCGGGTGGAGACTAGCATCTCCACATTGTGATTCAAAGCTCCTCTGCCTAACATTCCTTATTTTTTTTCATTTCAGAGGGAGTAAAATCCGTATCTGAGTGTGCGGGCTGTTCCTACCCAAGCCTTTGATTCTTCACAGGTGTTATGCCACAATAATCTTCTTGTACTCCTAACTCCACCTCAGCATTTTGAGGCCCTAACTGACACAAAAACGTTCTTCATTTTTCCTCTGAAAGGTGTGCTTTATTTTCAGAAATGTGGCACAATCAGCAATACGTTTAATGTGGATGCTGTTCTCTGTTCTTTAGACATTGTAATTTATTTATACAACACCTGCACCATTCTTCCTTGTTCTCAGTATTTAATGCTCTAACATTGGAAACACATGGGGCTTCTGGACATTCTGGACACTCTCCCTTCTTCAAGTTTAATTGATCACATCACACCTGAACTAAGTTGAACTAAAGTTGGCCATATCATGGCTTGTCACATGACGATCAGGTATATGTGTAGTATGTGTGCACCTCACAGAAACAGAATGTTCCTGGAGTGTGCATCTCAATGATTCTTCTCCTAAAACTTGATTAAATATGTTCTAAATAGAGGTTCTTAGTTTCACTTAAATGTACCTAATCCATACATACATTACTGGAAAATTATCTATATCTTAAACTTATTTTGTTGAATAGCGTGTAAATTATTTCTATACTCCCAAGCTCACACATTTGATTTTAAAATTTATTTTCTTTTCAAGTTAAAGAAAGAATTTTTATTTAAAGAAAGAAATGCAAAGAAGTATCCAAAAGAATGAAATACTAGGAGTATGGAGGACTAGATACCTCAAAGGAGTTTCCCTCCACATAACGCTATCTTCCATAAAATATAATGTTATTGCACTCTTGAGTTCACAAGATGTAAGCCAAGTCTCAAAGGACAGAAGAAGGAAATTGTAAGCACTAGACAAATTTGGATTCACCCAGTGGTCAAAGGCCAGTATGATCCTCTAATGAAAGGATTTGTCTTTGAGTCACCAGTGATTTGAGGGAATGAATCTGGGACTCACAGATTAGTTGTGAGTCACACAAAAAAGGCACTTAGCTTGGTGTCATCCCACATGACTGTGAGCAGAAACCAGTGACATTCTTCTCTGGAGGAAAGAATCTAAACTAAAGCCTTACATTCTGTACACATTAAAATCAGACAAATATGAGCTCATAATCAAAGTTCTCCAAACAAATAAGGAATACATGCCATTGTCGATAAGAGTCATAAGACATAAGAAAATTAAAAATAAAACAATAGATTTAAACACCAAAACCTTCACTATTAGACTTACCAACTTCAAGATATAAAATAACTGTGTATAAAAAATGGAACGACAAAAAATGGAATAACAAAATCAAGCAGGAGACTCTAGAAATGATATGACATATTTGGCAAAGGGCCTTATAGAACTTTAAGAGATGAAAAATGCATAACTGTTGAGTTTTAAAACTTCATAGATGGGTTCTACAACAGAAGAGAGAATAGAAAACCAAATTTGAATTCTGAAGGAAATAGAATGCAGCATAGAAAGACAAGGAACTAAAAAACATGAAAGATAATTTAGATATGGAGATGATGAGAGAGAGTAAAGAAAAAGGAGAAATAAAATACTGTACAACAAAAACAAGTGAGTCATGAGGGTAAAACTGAAAGTTAAAGGGTCTATAAATTTCTCAGGAGATGAGAAACTATATCCACTTCAGGCAATGTGGGCTGGTGGTAAAATAGAAGTAGAGACTATAACTCTCACCCAAATAGAGGAGATACAATAGAATATGGAAAACAAGTATAAATCAATAAATTTTAAAGGGAAATAACATAATAAAACTTGTGGAAAAAATAGAAGGAAAACATATAGATAGTGGGAGCAAAAGAAGGATATAAATAAAACAAATGTAAATGCAATAAATTCTCCAGTTAAATACAGATTGTTAAATTTGATGCGACAATGATAAATTTAGCTATATCTTGTTTACAAGACTTGTGAAAACTAAAAAACATGGAAAACTAGAAATTCAAAACAGAATAGAAGATATAAAGATATGCTAGGACAAAATCAATCAAAAATCAACCCAGGGTAGCTATAATAATATGAGATAAAACAGATGCGGAACAAAGCATCATTAGGAATTAAGTGGTTAATCCCCAATGGTATATAAGTTCAACTTATCATGAAGATATAGTTGTTATACTACACACGATGTCCTGTGAAGATAATATAGCCTCAACTAGGAAAGGAAGGAGGAGAAGGAAGTGGAGGAGAAGGAGAAGAAGGAGAAGACAAGAAGAAAAAGTCGGAGGAGGAGGAGGAGGAAGTACAAGAGAAGGAGGCAGAGGAAGAGGAGAGGTAGACATAATATATCATCATAGTGAAGAATTTCAACTTTCCTCTGAGACAAAGAATAACATATATCTAATAATAGAGTATTTGAAAAACAAATTAGCAAGTTTGATTTAATGGATACACATCGAACCCTATACCCAACAAGTGAAGAACACCTATTCTTCACAGGGACATGGGGAACATTAATAAGCAGTGAGCATGAACTAGGGTACTAATCAATCCTCAAATAATAGAACACTTGAAATAAGTATAAGAGACTGCTCTATTTTATTCTTGATGCTATTACAAATCCCAGGCAATAGAAATGCAGAGAATTTTCTTTGGCTTAGGTGTTATTTGTGTGCAGAAAGTCTGTAGGAAAGATGAAGACAATATGGGCTATCAGGAATAGGTACCGTTAAAGATGTTAATGATTAATTTTAATTTTATATTTTTAAAATAAGAAATGGATGAGAAGCTTTTTAAACTTTACAATGCTCTCTCTCTTAGATTCCTAAGTGTTTCTAGTCCCTTCAGTCCTTCTTGATTCTTTCAATTGTTCCTGCCTGTTGATGATTCCTCCTTCATTGGATCTCTGAAGTTCACCTTAGTTTCCTGGTTTTGATGGTGGCAGACGCACAGGTTTGAGGGGACAGAGGTTTAGGCAATTTGATTGACAGCCTTCTGTTGCACCATTCTCAACGTGCACATGTCATGCGTCTATGCTTGTCACGTATCTTCCAGTTGCAATTATTCTTCCTCCCCAGGGCTTTCTCCAATCTCATGCTAATATTGTTGCTCTTCTAGGAAGGATTTAATGGTGTGCTCATATAAACAAGCATTTTGGATCCTGAACCAAAGAGCCATTTACAAGTCTACTCTGAATGTGATCTGTTTTTCCATTCATTGTACTTTCTTCTGTGTATTTAACCAGTTTCTTTCATGAGTGTGGAATTCAGTAAGGACGTTCCACAGCTGGAGTCATGTTATTTTCTTTAGTTATAAATTCTAAGGCTTCAAGAGTGTCATCTGTTGCCACAGACATTCGAGTCAATAGCAAATTCATTTTAATAAAGTCATTGTATTGCATTTGAAGGAAATCATTTTGAGTATTTTCCCTAAGGATCCTTATCCCTCTATGCAGGTTTCAGTACAAGAACTACTAGTATGTTCTGTCCTTGGTTTTTGCCATTGAGGAAATCAACAGGGACCCTCATATATTGCCCAACATGTCTCTGGGATTTGATCTCTATAATGCCCTACCCAGTGAAAGGAGGACATTGGAGAGTTCCCTGATTTGGCTCTCAGGGTTGGGCAAGGACATCCCTAATTACGACTGCAGGAGAGAGAGTAAGTCTCTAGCGGTCCTTACAGGAACCACCTGGGCAATTTCTGCCCAGATTGGAACACTGCTAGAACTGTACAAATTTCCACAGGTAAGACTGCATGGGATGGGGAGAGATGAAACCACGTCTCCTTTGGTGCCATTCTCAGGGGCCTAAAAAGGAAGAGAGGAGGAGACTGGGTTTGTGCATCTCTCAAAGGATATGATCTCAAAGGATCCGTGTACAGGACCTCGATGGAGAATGACATTTCCTTTCTTTGGAGTAGAGAGAAGTTTGAGGGGGAAGGAGACAAAGCAGTTTCCTGAAACTCTGGCTGATCTTATTTTATAGAAAGCTTTCAGGGAGTGCAAAATGATTAGAAAATGAAATGAGCAATTGTCCTCTTCTACCACTCCAGGTGTTGCTGAACAGCCTTCAGGACTGAGAGTGTGATTTTTGCCAATCCCCTTCCTAATATTACTTCCAGTTGTCTTTTCCTTTTAGCTTACCTATGGTCCTTTTGATCTTACCCTGAATGATGATAAGCAGTTTCCATCTCTCTATTAGATGGCCCCCAGGGACACATCTCTAGCCATTGGCATGGACTCTTTGCTGCTTCATTTGAGTTGGAGCTGGGTGGGGCTGGTCATCTCAGAAGACAAGAAAGGTGTTGTGTTTCTCTCAGACTTGAGAGGAGAGATGGACAGGAATGGAATCTGTGCAGCCTTTGTGGAAAAGATTCCTGTGACTGAAAGGTCATATTACTCAAGGACATGGCCATATGATTTGCAAGTAGAGGAAACAGAAGGGAATGTGGTTATCATTTCTGGTGATGCCAACTCTCTCATAAGCTTGAGCTTTTCTACTTGGGAGTATTTAGTGATATGGAAAGTCTGGGTCACGACATCAGAGTGGGATTTTATCCACAGTGAGAGAGATTTCATCCTTGACTCATTCCATGGGACTCTCATTTTTTCACACCACCATAGTGAGGTCCCTGGCTTTGAAAATTTTATCCAGATAGTTAACCCTTCCAAATATCCAGAAGACATTTACCTCACTATGTTGTGGTTTCCCTTTATTCCTTGCACGATTTCTGAGTCTTACTGTAAAACACTGGAGAATTGTCCACCTAATGCCTCCTTAGGATGGCTGCCTTGGCAGATGTTTGACACAAGCACGACTGAATGGAGTTACAGTATGTAAAATGTTGTGTATGCTGTGGCCTGGAACCTTCACAAGCTGCTTCTTCAACATGCAGAAATGCAGCCAATGCGAAGTGGGAAGGTCTGGTGTTTTGTCCCTGGCAGGTAAAGTCTCTTCGACTTAACAGAATGTATACTCGCAAAAGTGACTTTCTTATGGTTCCACAGGTGCTCAAACCAAGCAGTTAGGACTCTTTCTCCAAGAAAAGCACAAGAGTTTCTATACTTGTTTCACTCTCTAGGAGGTATATCTAGTCCTGAGTAGTAAGTCATCTACAAGAAGGTTCTAGTGGCAACGAGGAAGTGAGCTATGAGTCAATATCAATGCTTTGTGTTACAAAGGATCCCAACATCCTGCCTGCCTAACGTTTCAATAGGGAATATCCTGTCTTCTCCCATGAAGCTCCTCAATGACAAGAAGAGAACTTGTCCTTTATGTGCCTATCTGGTGCTGAACATCATAGTGAATACTTTACATAAATGATCTCATTTAATTCTGTAACAACTTTAGGTATTGCTAACATCATTTTGCAGATTGATGGTCTGGGAAAATTCAGAGAGTGCATGAGGGTGGCTAGATTGTACCTTGTACTCGAGATTTGTCTGAATCCTATCACCACTGATCATCTTGATATTCTTGTCTTTAGTCATTTTCTCTCGAAACTAACTGATATTTTAGAAACATTATGATATTTTAGTTCTCCATATGATTTCCTTTGCTTTACTTCATTGGATACTTGTAATAAAGGTACACTATGAAGCAAAGATTACAGACAATGAAAGGCTGTCCCCAATTCAGGGTTTTTCTCTTTAACACCCGGGCCCACTTCACCACAGGATGATGTGTCTCTTTTAGCTGCACCCTTTTCTGAGGAACATAGAATTTAACAATCCTGCTGGTGACTCAGTGAATTTGGCTGATGAAGGAAAATCAGATTCAGAGTAAACCATTCTCAACTTTTGGAATTTTCCCGAAGGTCTTGGACTTAAGGTGAAAGTAGGAGAATATTCCCAACATGCTCCACGTGGTCAAGAATTGTCTTTATCTGAGGAGGTGATTGAGTGGGACACGGGAATTACTGAGGTGGGTTGAACCCAATCACAATTACTTACACTACACATGAATAACCAAACTCTTGTTGGGTTTTGTGCCCCCTCAGAGCTTCATAAAGGGCCACATATGGGAATTTAACAATTCACTTCCAACTGAAGTAATTTTTTCATTTACCAACAATCCAAGATGGAAGCAAGACCTTCATAAGCAAAAGATTGCAAATTGCTGAAGGTTCAGAAGGTGGTTAGTAATTTTCAGGAATAATTTTTTTAAAAAAATTAAGTTATGTACATGATTTTTAGAGATAATGTTATTGCACACTTAGTACACTACAGTATAGTGTAAACATAACTTCTTTATACACTAGGAAATCAAAAAATTGGTGTGACTCACTTTATTGCAATATTTGATTTATTGCAGTGCTCTGGAAACAAACCCACAGTATTTCTGAGGTGTACCAGTGTTTTATATCATACAATAAGCATGGCGTCCAACCAATGAATTGGATTTAGATATTTCAAGATTAAGTTTGTTAAGGCCCAATACTCTAAACACTCTAGCTACTTGAAAATTAGGTAAAAGTCACAGCTGTTACCAAGTGTTATCTGATTTTCTCCAGACTCCACATTCTGTATGCAGTGAGAGTTGCAGTCCGGGATTCAGGAAGAGCCCTCAAGAGAGCAAGGCTGCCTGTTGTTTTGCTTGCATTCCCAGCCCAGAGAATGTGATTTCCAATGAAATAGGTGAGTATATGCCTTGCAGCGACATTCTCCACTTCTATTTTTTTTTTGAAGGGAAATATTTGTCCTGAGCTATCTAATATCTGTTGCCAATCTTGCTCTTTTATTATTGTCCCCAAAACTGTAGTACATAGTTTTATATCCTAGTTGTAAATCACTCTGGTTCTTCTATGTGAGCCACCACCACAGCATGGCAATTCACAGAGAGATGGTGTGGATCCATGACCAGGAAACCAACATGGGCCACCGAAGTGGTGAACACTGAACTTTCACCACTAGGCTATCAGGGCTGGCTCTCCACCTCTCTTTTGTATGCACCGTTCTCCCAAAGAAATGGAAAAACTCTGATGAGGACTGCAGGGTCAAAATGTTGCCTTCCTCCATTTAGTAATTTAACTTTTATAGCCAATAATATTTCCTCCCAAAATGATACCCTCTCTCTCTACCTTGAACTAGCTTACTTGTCTCATTTTAGCATCATTGCAGGCATTATGATCTCAAGGAAACCCTTTATGACCACTCCACAGTAACTAACTTAAATCTCTCTCATGGAATCTAACACATGGTATTGTAAGTCCTTACTTTTCATCATCTTTAAAGCTACATTTAGATCACATTGAAGAAATCCTTATTTTTCCAGTGTCTGGTGCTGTTCTTGGCACAGAACAGGAGCTCAGAAGGTTGTGTTTGATTTAAGAAGTAAATATTTCTATGGTGTACAATGAGCTTATGGAACTGCTTGGTTTCTGATCTCCTCGAGTTCACAGGTGAGTAGGGGAGACAATATGCAGTGATGCAAATTCAAGGTGGTGACATAGGGCTGCAATATAGGTATGCAGAGACCCATGGGATGAAATAAGTGATAGCATATATGTTTGTGGGGAGGGAAGTGTCATGGACTTTTTCATAGAGGCAGGAGCATTAGTATTATATCAGACTAATGTAAGCAGATTAAATTCTTGGTGGAATTCTTAGAAATGGCAGAAACTGGCAAATTAGCCCTGCATTTAATATTCTAGGGAGCTGAGAAAAGGTTCAACATGACTAGAACACAGACAATGTGGGTTTGGGAGTTGGGTCATGAAATAGAAGAGGGACAGAAAACCAACACTGAAGATTTTTCATACCATAATTAACATCTTGGAATTACTCAGATTTATGATATTAAACGGTGCAATGTTGAAATAACCTCAATGGTGGCATTATCTAATTTTATTTTTGTGATTGATATGAAGCTTAATTTCACAACATCTTTTGTATAATTTCAATTTATTTGAAATGTACTGAGATTGATGACATAGTCTGGCATATCGTCAATTTGGATAAAGCTTCCACGTGCACATTTGGCATGTGGTGAGTTTGGGTATATGTTCCATATGCACATCTAAAGAACACTACGTCCACTAGCTTCAATTCCTACATGCTTGGATATTAATAAATACACTTGTAAACAACCGATGATTAATGAGTAAACTATGATGGAAATTAGAATGTATTTCCAATTAAAAATATTATTCATCAAATCTTATGGGGTGGAGTTAAATCTATCCTTAAAGAGAAATGTATAATCCTAGATTATATATATTTATATATTATTGTGTATATTTAAATAAAGAAAGGTTGAATTTCTAAGTTCTAAGCATTCATCACAAACTAGAAAAAGAGCAGAAATGTAAACACAAGGAAAAGAGAAAACACAAAGTGATAAATATTAGAGGAAGTGTTAACAAAATAAAAGACAAACATCAAAAGGATAAATAAAACTAATTAGATTCTAATAAATGACAAATATGCTCAATAAAATCCTAGTACTAGTGTTCAAAAAAAGAAAAATTGCAACAAAATAATACCAAGGTTGAAAAGGGAGTAATCTGTGCAGATCACATGGAAAATATTTAACATGAAGAAAACATAAATAACATCATGTTGATACAATGAAAATTTAGAGGAAATTCACGAATTTCTGGCAAATAAAAGTTACCAAACTGCCTCAAGAAAAAATGAAAAATCTGAATATTGCCAGACCTATTACAGAAATTGAGACCATCCTTTAAAACATTTCTACAAAATTTTATTGTAAGCTATTTATTTGGTACAAAGCTGATGAATCTGCCAAAATATTCAAGAAAAAAATAATATACATCTACTCAAACTCTTCCAGAGAATAGGAAAAACTGAAAACTTTTTGACTCACTTTGAGAGACTAGATTAACATTGGTACCAAAATCTAACAAAATCATTGCAGGAAAGGAAATTACAGGCCACATTCTTTGTTGGGTTAAATTCATTTATCCTAAAAAAAAAAAATCAAATCAAATCAAGGTTCCAAATCTAGCTATATTTTATAAGAAGAACATATCATGACCAAGTTAGGTTCATGCAATGTAATTCAGTACACTAATCTCTGAAAAAAGAGAAATAATAATCTCAGTAACTGTAAGAAAAACTAGTAAAATTAAACACCTATTCATATTTTAAAACAAACAACAACAACAGAAAAAACACTTACCAAATCAGGAACAGAACGAAACTCTCTTACTCCCATACACAGTATTCACAGAATGGAACTTTATCTTACACTGATGAAAGCAAGGATAAGAGAAGAATGTTCAACATCACTGCCTCTATAAGCCGTTATGCTGGAGGTCTTGCTTGATAAAATATTGGCAGGAAAAGAAATAAAAGGAATAATTTACTTCAAAGGAAGAAGTAAAATTGATGTTATCTTCAGATGATATTAT
Source organism: Diceros bicornis minor (assembly GCF_020826845.1). Classification (NCBI taxonomy): domain Eukaryota; kingdom Metazoa; phylum Chordata; class Mammalia; order Perissodactyla; family Rhinocerotidae; genus Diceros; species Diceros bicornis. The sequence continues at coordinate 156,240 of NW_026691211.1, read as the reverse complement.
GGTATAAATGTAAAATCCATATAAATTAAGGTATTAACTGAGTTTATTGGTGGCTGAATACAAGGTTAATATAGAAAGTTTTGCTTCCATCTACCCGTCATAAGCATTCAAAATTTAAATTTAAAAAAATGACATTTACAACATCTTAAAGTATGAAGTACCTAGAAATAACTTTAATGAGACTTTCAAAAGATTTCTGTCCATTAATTTATAGAACAGCATTTAGATAAATGGAGGAAAACTGAAAGAACTGGAGGGATAAATCAAATTCGTGACTGAACAGACTCAAAATTCTACAGATATCAAAACTCTCCAAATTAATCTACAGCTTCCACAAAATTGCAGCTAAAATGCTGACCTGTTCTGTGGAAATTACAATTGATACAATTCTTATGGAAATGATAAAGGAAAAACTTAGCTAAGAAAATCTTGCAAACAATGAATAGAGTGGGAGGACTTACTCTACCTGACATCAAGTATTATAGCATCACAATAGAGGAGGTTCATCAAGAGGATAAACAAGAAAATCAACGGAACCAAATGGTGAGTTCAGATAAAAGCTGCTCATATAGGGACTCACGTATAGACGTCTGATTTACAAGGAAACACTGAAGAGGAGTGGGAAAATGAAAGCCTTTTCAATAAACCATGTTGGGTAAATTGGCTGTCTTCATGGAGAAGGCAATGACTCACCAACCCTAACTCACACCATCCACAGAAAACGTTATCAGGCAGATTGTACTTCTAAACGTGAAAAGTGAGAGAATTTAAGACGACGTAAAGAGGAAGGAGCAATGCCCCTGTAGAAGGAAAAAGCATGTATTCATACCTGCAGGGATGAGTGGGCACGGAACACTTTCAGAACCACATGAAGATTTGGGAATCTTAAAAATCAGAGCAGAGGTAGTAGAGGTAGGCGTGACCAAGGTTATACAGTCTTTTTGGTCTTCCTACGATTTTGTCGGATTTTTTAATGGAGGATAAACATGATCCCACTTACATGTAGACGTATCACTTGTGATGCAGGACAAGGGCAGGGAACCAGAGTAAAAGGATCTTATGATAACGTAGGAGAGAAGTGACTAAAATCTTAACAGAAGTGGTGGAAGTGAAATTAAGATGAAATGTTTTGTAGATCATTTTAGATGGTAGAAATGGTCTCATTTTGAAACTCCCGAGGAGTGAGGTCTATGACTTGGTCATCTCTGTTTCCCTAGTATGTAGCATATTATCTGCCTCATGGAGGTTTTCCAATAACTGCTTGCTCATTGAATGAGTAAATCTAGGCCATAGTTTACAGGGGTATAGCTCAGAGAGACAGGGAGGACGTTTGGTTTTCTGCTGAGAAAAATGTGCTTTCATGAATATGCAAGATAAATACTGAGATGGATAATAGCTTTACTTAACCATAAATAAGATGGGCAGTATTAACTGGGAATGGTTCTCTGCAGAGCATTCTGTTATTTGGTGCCTGGAGCAACAAAGGAAGACAATTGGCTAAGCTTACCCCATGCCTTCTTTGGGGGCATGCGAATGAGAGAGAATGACTGAACCTGGGCTGAGGACACTTTGCATCTCTCCCCAGACATGGATCAGTGTGTGAAGTGTCCAGATCATCAGTATGCCAACAGAGGGTGAGATTGCTGCCTCAAAAAAAGCTGTGACTTTTCTGGCTTAGGAGGACTCCTTAGGGATGGCCCTGGTGCACAGCTCTGTGCTTTTCTCTCCTCACAGCTGTGGTGCTGGGGGTCTTTGTGAAGCACCAAGACACTCCCATAGTCAAGGCCAATAATCAGACTCTCAGCTACATCTTGCTCATCTCCCTCACCCTCTGCTTCCTCTGCTCCTTACTCTTCATTGGTCGTCCCAACACAGCCACCTGCAGTCTTCAACAAATCACATTTGGAGTTGTATTTACTGTGGCAGTTTTCAGTGTCTTGGCCAAAACTATGACTGTGGCTGTGTCCTTCAAGGTCACTGCACCAAGGAGAAGGATGAGGCAGTGGTTGGTGTCAGAGGAACCTAACTTCATCTTTCCCATCTGCTCCTTTATCCAGCTGAGTCTCTGTGGAATCTGGCTGGGAACCTCTCCTCCCTTCATTGACACAGATGCACACTCTCAACACGGCCACATCTTCATCGTGTGCAACAAGGGCTCGGTCACTGCTTTCTACTGTGTCCTGGGATACCTGGGCTCCTTGGCCCTGGGCAGCTTCATTGCGGCTTTCCTGGCACGGAACCTGCCTGACACCTTTAATGAAGCCAAGTTCCTGACGTTCAGCATGCTGGTGTTCTGCAGTGTCTGGGTCACCTTCCTCCCCATCTACCACAGCACCAAGGGCAAGGTCATGGTGGCCATGGATGTCTGCTCTATCTTGGCCTCCAGTGTGGGGCTATTAGGCTGCATCTTTGCTCCCAAGTGCTACGTTATTTTCCTAAGGCCAGAGAGAAACACATCAAATGTGTTAATGAATAAAACACATTCAGCGAGAAAATAATCGAAATGTAAGTTATTTTCATAGGTCACAAGAACTTGCCTACACTTGAAAAATAAACTACGACATTTGTGCAGACCCACTTTAAGTACCAACTAAACTTACCTTACATCTCCACTTAATTTTTTGCTTTATGTTTCTTTTGGCTTTGTGCAATTTTCCTCGGGCATTCAAATGAACAAATACAAAAACATTCATACTAATTCTCCTCTAAACTTATGTGTTAAAGATTGCAAAAATGGCCACACATTAGTCCTCTCCCACTGTCTCTTTGGTTGTACCATCCCACGTTGACTCTGGGTAAACTTGGCCTTGTAACTTGCTTTGGCCAATGGGACATTAACAAATGACATAAGCAAAGGCTTGAAAAACACTTGCTCATTGTTGGTACTTGTCCTTCTCTGGCTGCCCTTGGGAAGCCTGAGGCCATCAATATGTGAATGAGTCTAGATAGACTGCACATCTCCATCACTCCAGGTGACTTCAAGTCAACAATCAGATATGTGAGTAAGGCCGTCCTAGACCAGCCAATCCTAGCTGAGCAACCAATAGGTCCAGATCAAAATAACTGCCCAGTTAACCCACAGAATCTTGAGAAAAAGTAAACTATTCTTATTTGAAGCCACCAAATTTTAGGATGGTTTGTTATACAGCAAAAGCTAACTGATACATTATGCTACCATTTATATATGTCATCTCATTATTTGTGTAATTATCACAGATTTCTATTTCTTTATCCAATATCGTAGACTGGAATATTCTTCTCTAGATTAAGTCTCTGAAAGAAAATCAGAGACAATATCACGTTCCATTTTACTTTTTCTCCTTCCTCTTTTCAACCAGACATCTTTAAGCATATATATTAAGAATATCTTCACTAATTTTAAGATTATGGATATTCTTCTATATTGTCATCCACTACTGTTATACGCAGGGGATTTTTACTTTTAATTTTAGCCCTTATAATCCATTTGGAATGATTTACTTGTGAATAATGTTAGTTGATGGTCCAGTGTTTTATTTTACAAATGGATATCTTTTAGTCTATAAAACAAACACTACATCATTTTAAAAGTTGATTTGAAGCATATGGAATCTGAATAATGTTTGGAAACATTAAACTTATATCTTTGAAACACTGTTTTCAATCACAAGTATAGTATATCTCTCCATTTAATCAGAGCTTTTACACGCTTTGTATCTTTTTATAATCTTCTTCATATAACTAATGTGTAGTTCCAATTATTTTCACTACTCATCTTAAATAATTCATTGCTCTTATGAATGGAATAATTATTTACATGTTTAAACTAATTCTTGCTCATGTAACAGTATTTTTGATGTTTCATATAGAAATCTAGCTTCCTTACACATTACTGCATTTATTTACCAGTTCTAAACTTTATAAGTTATGTCCCACTAAAATAATAGATTTTCTCTTCTTCTCTAATTTTATTTACCTCTTATTCTGTTGATTCTCGTTTTTTCATGACTGGGCTCTCCAATGCCACACTGAATCACAGTAGTGTTTGCCAGGAGCATTTTCCTCTTCTTAAGTGTAGCGTAAACATCAGATAAATTCCTTGTCAGGGCAGAGCAGGCATCTAAGGGAGAAAAAGTAAAAACGTGAAGGGGAATCATTTCTGCCTGGAAATCAACAGACTTGCGTCTCTTGGCTGTTTGGAGCTGGAGATCTTATGACAATGTGGCCAGCTGAGAATCAGAAGATCTTTCTCTAGTCCCAGGAATTAGTCTTGGTCAAATCTCTCAACCTCTTTAGACCTCATTTTCTTCACCTGTAACATGAAGAGTTGGGCGAGTCTTTTTGAGTTCTCAAATCCAGTGACAACAAGATACCCTTCACCCAGATGCACTTGACAAAGACCAGAGAGAATTTTTAGTTTTCTTCTGCATCAACATTATTATCCATATCACCCCTTAAAGACATGTCAAATGTCTACCTTCGCATGACACTGATAAAACAGGTTCCATAACAAATCGCTGTTCATTGGGATAACAAATCTATAGTTCATTGTTTAGAGGTAAGTATAGAGATGGGCTCTGCTGGAAACAGCAATCAATGGGCCAAAAAGTCTTGCTTTATTTTACAGCAAGGCTGTGGAAACACTCCCTAATAAAACAGAATGCTGAACTACTTAGAAAGTATGAAATAAATGGGAGCCTTGTATCCATGGTTATGAGCTAATAAGGATATGATTTTTAAAATTTTGTTAATGATGCCATTTGCCTGCTATGGGGCTGTTCTCTGGTGAGTAAAGAGCAGATGTATTCAAGGCCACTTTCATTCCTTTAATAAATATTTACTCAGCGCCTACCACTTGCTGCACGATAGCAGTCATCTACCCTGAGAGCATTTATATTCTAGTAGGGTGACACAGACCATAAACAAAAAGAGAATCTTGAGGTGATCAATAAAGTTACATATACGTCAAACTTTTTTCATTCTGGACTATTTTTCACCCTTTCCCTTCTTTGGTTGTTTACCAGAAGTCTAATCATGGACTTGAAAACCCAGAAAGCATTGGTCCCAAGTTTCTTCTCTCAACACCCTTGTTTCAAAGACATAGTGTTTATCATCTGAGAGTATGTCTCTTTAAGACTAAGTTCCTATGAATCAGCATTATTTCCTCACTTTCCTGAGAGGACAGATGTTATTATGAAGGGGAAATAAAATATCATATGGGATTTATACTTGAAATGATGTTTCCACTCTAATTGTGTTATTTAATGTGGTGTGATTTGGGGAAAGTCAGTTACTCCTTCAGAGACAGTGGTAATAATACCCTGAAAAGCATTCTATAGAGATTAAATGAAACAAAGTATGAGAAACTGCTTTGTAAATTACAAAGCAATCTATTTCAGCTTATTTTTTCTAAAAATATTTTCATTTATCCAATCCTTTTTGACTCTATGCAACCTGCCTTGACTGAGTTTTATCATTTATTCAACAATAATAATGGGTCAAAATGGTTGAATATTAGAAATTTCATATGGTTTAACTTAATTAATAGGCCATCACAATATTTAATTTGGTTATAATTACAGTTAAATTTTTCATGATGCCTTACCATATGCCAGGCACATGCTAGGCATCTGACATGTATTCACTCATTTAATCCTCACAACAATGCCATGGAGACAATACTATTAACCTCTATTGTATGGATGAGGAATATTAGAGGTTATATAATTGACCAAGGTCACACAACCGGTACCCAGGCAGTCCACCTCCAAAATCTGTTTTAGGGATCCATTAGAGGTTGTGGCGCTTACATTGTAAAAGGATCACCCTGGTTCCTGGTTGGCGAATGGATCAGAGGGTACTAAGGAAGAAAGCACATGGCTACTGAAATGATCCAGGCAAGCAATTCTGAATACAGGATTTCCTTCCTTTTTAAGGCTGAATAATATTTCATTGTATAGATGCCCTAGATTTTCTTCATCCTTTCACCCACGGATGCACAATTAGGTAGTTTCCATCTCTTGGCTATTGTGAATAATATTGCAGTGCATTTTGTCAAATAATTTCCTGGCACTTAGTGAGTTTGAAAAAATTCTTCTTATACACATTAGTTACTGTAATGAACTACCTTTCTAAATGTCTAAAGTTTAAATATTTGTCATTCTACAGAAATACCTTGCCTAATCATGATTTGTGTTGTTATCAGTTCATGAATGATCTAAGATTTTTGTACAAAAATTTGTTATAATGGCTTTTTTTGCATGTATTCAGGAACCTTGCATAATATGGGTATTCCCTGATTCTTGATTTTTAGTAGAGTTTTCTAGTAAGCCTTTAGGATAGGAAATATCTTCGTAGATGTGAGGCAGAGAGCAGAAATATAATAAAGTGACTGTTATATTTAATTATATCAAAAGAAAACTGTAGTTTTGCTAAATTGTTTTTACACAGCCTTTGCTTATTTGTAAGAGTGACACATATCATTTTATTAATGAAAAGAAAATTCAATAAACAATTTTAACATAAAACAATATCTATTGAGAACTTATATGAAAATTTTAGCAATCTGTTGTCACCAATTTCCTCATCTGCAAAATGGAGATAGATAATACCATCTTCCTTATGGGTTGCTGTGAGAAAAGTCAAGAGTAATGTATGTAAAATGCTTATCACAATGTGGGTTGGAAAGTGATGCCCCATTCATTTTTCCACCGGGATGATGACAGCTTTTTTAATGCTTGAAGTCTGTAGTTTTCAAAATACATTCTACTGTTGTAAAGTGAATCCTTTTTACAAATTCTTTGTAGAGTTAGATGATCCCTTTGGAATACAAATTCAGGCTCCCGTGTGTGTGTATATGTGTGTATGTATACGCACATCTCTCCAATAATACTTCAAACCTGATAATGAAAAGCTACCTTCCCCACTCTTGACTCTGGTTCCAAAAACAACTTCTTTAATTTTCTGGTTGAAAATCTATATTTCTAAATTAGCTACTCATACAGCTTTTTCATTTTTCAGGTTTTGACTATTTATAGTTTCTTTCTTCTCTGGAAAAAATCAGCATGAAGAGTTCTTACATATGTTAAAAACATAATTCCCCTTGCCCAATATAACTATTTAATGAATTAGGATAACTCAAAATTCGATGTCCTCTGTTTTATGACATAAGTGTTTACAATTTTATAGCAGATGAATCTTATCCAGAGATGTGCTACGTCAGATAGTATGAATACATTTTCTTTCTCACTTTTTCCTTTGACCTTTTAAATGGTAAAATTCTCTTGTTTCTTTGTTGTCTTCCTATGGATTCATCACTGGTTCATCTCCTTCCACCAAAAAATTAAATCTCTTCTCATTAACTTATGATGCATGAGACAATTCATGGGCTTCAGGTTTTGCTTGGGGACATCCCTCTTGGGCTTGAACATATACACAGTCCCACATATACGCAGTATGTCTGGAAGGATAGAGGAGGAAAGGATGTTTATCTCTGTGCAAAAGTACCGGGAGACAGTGGTAGAGTGAGAATATTTTATTGACTTTGCACCACTCTTTGAAGTTTTCGTATACGTGCACCTACGACGTGGGCCTACCTCCCCCCAGATTTTTAAAATTAAAATAGCGTTATATCCTTATCTACTGGCTTGGAACATCAAGTTGTAGACAAATGTGAATATATGATCCAATTTTTTAACGAAATTGAGAACAGCAAACGCACAAAAAATTTAGAATTCTAAATATGGGCACATCATTCTATGAGGCTGTGTAAAGGTGGGGAAAGGAATGAAGAACAGCTGTTCAACATCCAGCTACCTGTACAGTCTAGGGGTCCACAGAAAGCCTCGCCTCCAGCCCCGCCCCTGGAGCTGATTTCCTCCCCCTGTGAAGTCTGCCTGAATTATTCCAGCCACACGCCCGCCTCTTCCCGCCCCTGGAACTGGTCTCCGCCCACAACGTTCGGGCCTGGCTCAGCCCACAGCCTGGTCCACGCCCACAGCCTGGTCCCGGCTCATTGCCCCTCCGGGAGCCTTGTTCCCGCCCACAGAAGCGCCTCCCCAGCCTGCTGTCACTCACAGCCTTGTCCCCGCCCACAGCCGGCCCCTAGAACTGGTTCCCGCACACAGCCCCGCCCTAGATTTTGTCCCTGTCCCTGGAGCTGACCCAGACCGCTTTCCAGCTTCTCACTCACTCTAGAAACTAGACACCTACCCCGAGGTTGTGGTGCGCGGCCTCGCCTCGCCCGCCGCCTCAACCGGCATTCCCCAAACGTTCGTCCTCCCCGAACGTCCGCCTGAGACCGGAACCGGAAGCGCGTGTGGCGCCGTGGATGGAGCGGGCGTTCTGCAAGGTGTGTTCCATCTTCTCGGAGCGGACCGCATTCCCGTGGATGTTCGCCCGAAGGGGCGGAGCGTGGTGAGCGGTGGGCGGTCCCGGCTCCAGTCACGGTCCACGGAGGGGCCTGGGCCAGGGGCAGCCCCGCCGGGGCCCGGCTTCCCTCCGTCCTCCCGGAGCCCCATTTCCCCTGGGCTGTTTGCTCAGGGCGCCCGAGGCTGCTGTTCCTCCTGGCTCCAGGCGCCGCCGTCCCCTCTTCAGAGTCCCCGTCATCGTCCTCCGTGTGATTTTGTCCCCAGAGGGCTTATCCGCATCTGCAGACGGTGTTTGTGTTGTTACAAATGGGGCGCTCCTGGCATCTAGAGGGGGGGGCAGGGATGCTGCTCAGCGTCCTCCAGGGCCCAGGACAGCCTGACAGAGAATTATCCAGCCCCAAATGTCAGTGATGCCGAGGTTGGGAAACCTGCTCCAGGGTCTGAAAATCTCCCGAGCCCTGAATGAAGTGTGGAAATTGTTGACAAGTCAGCGAGTCACTTACAGGGTCCCTAAATGACAAGCTTGTTTAAAGGGTCCAGAGTCACCAAAAAGTCTCTGTCCAGCCAAGTGAGTTGAGCGACTCAAGTGCACACAGCACGAAGCTGCTTTCTCCCCTCTCTGGGAGCAGCAGGTGGCTGGATAGGAATCGGGAAAATCCAGTCACAACCAACGGTTACAGTTAAATCAGTAAATACGAAAAAGAAAAGTGAATGGGGTGAACTTTCCATCCAACACCCTATAAAAGGCCTCAAAAGCTTGTTTGTGCTTTTTTTTCCCCCCTCAGACACAAGAAGCATCCGTGGAGATCAAGTTTGAGGTGAAACCAGGCTGAGGGTCCACCTGTCCTCGCTGATCCATGGATTTCTGTGTGACCAGGTGAGTACCCTGTGGACCTGGTACCAACAGGTTCCGGCAGCCTCCGTTGTGCAGAAGACCTGCCAGTGGGCTTTCCTGGGCTCAGGTTCTCACCACAGGGAGTCATTGAGAGTGAGGGTATCTTGAGAAATATTATTGATGTTGGATGGATGGAAATATGGTAAGCTGTGTGTGGTTCTGTGTGGTAAATATTTCAGTAAGTACAGTTATATGCAAGTAAAAACACATGAAACAAACGTAAATAACTGCAAATGTGTATTATAGAAGAAAATATAGATTTACTTGCATTGCATAATACTCAAAAGTCAGGATTTATATATAATATAAATACAGAAATGTTTTGCATGTGTATGTAGTATTAGAAGACATCCCATGAAATATTAGCAGGGATACTCAACAACATTCCTTAGACCCATTCAATTTGAGTTCTAAAGTCCTATAAATGATCCACAAAAATTTGAAATAAAGGAGCATTCAGGGAAAAAGATGATTTGAACTTCTTTGTATTAATAAGAAATTTAAAATTGAATTTGCCAGTAGCCAGATTTATTTTGAGCATTTTTTTTTCTTTATGACATTTCAAATCATTTGGAGGAGTACTAAACAACACTGTAGATTGAAGGGAAGGGCGCTAGTCTCCAAAAAGACTGTCCTCACCACCTTGCCTTTTAAAGGGAATTAACTTTGTTTTTGAAACTTTTCTGAAATAACGGTCTGATGATTCACGTTGCAGAGAATCTTGTTAAGTAATTTTGTATTTAGTTGTTGGCCTCTACTAATTGTGTGTGTATGTGTGTGTGCCTTTTTCATTCTAGCTTTCCTGTGATGTTCTTGAGGGGAATGTGTGCTTGTCATGCAATAGATAGTCTTTGAGTGTATAATTTATGGTGACCAACCATCCTCGTTTATTCAGGACAGTGGGGTTTTCCAGGACACAGGACGTTTAGTGTTCAAACCAGGGCAGTCCTAGACAAACCGGGATGGTTCCTCATCTCATGAGCCAGGCCCTGGGACACATGCATGGGGACCTGGAGAACCAGAGAGACCTTGTCCCACCTGCATGGAATTTATATTGTATTTGGGAATTTGGATTTTGAAAAGTTAATGATAAGAGTGATGTGGGAGTTTGGCACAAGGGGAATCAACATGAGCGGGCAGAGAAGCCCTCTTGAGAAGGACTGATATTTAGCTTGAGAGCTGGAGTTGGGACTGGATTTAGCTGGTCGGAGGGTTAGAGTGGAGTGAGGGTGTGGGAGTGTGTTCAAGAGAGCGTTTCAGGCAGAGGGACCCGCATGAGGACACCCCTGAAGCAGAGAGCCTGGTGTGTCCATGAACTGAGAACAGGGATGGCCGAGCCGAGTCAACTCAGGGGGAGCGGTGTGAGCCACACTTGCGAGGGGAGGACAGGCAGGACCAGATCAGGGGTGACTTGGGACTCTGTTCTAAGACCAGTGGGAAGACTCTGGAGAGATGCGAGTAGAAGGATGATGTGATTAGCGTTTGGTCTAAGCACGTGGGTTAAAATGGACTTCATGGTTAAGAATGAAGACTTAGTAGGCAAGATGGGAGGTGCTGGGAATAAGATTAGGAATAAGATGATTGTTCCCTAGGCCTGGGTGATGGCTGTGGAGTAGGAAAGAAGTAGAAAGAAAAGACCTTGGAATGTAGAACCGAGAGAACATAACGGTACTTTCTTGCCTGCATGTGTCAGATGGCACAGGGCACTGACTGTTCTCGCTGCTGTCCGTGCAGACCTGCAGGCACCCCCTCACACAGGTCTGTGTGTTCACCCCTCTTTGCCACTCACAGGCCCCCCTCCACATCCTAAAAGAAGCCAGGCCTTACTTGTGAGGGGGGTGTCTCACACGGGAGACACCTAGGAGAGACCCTGCAGGCATCAGAGCAGCCCCTTCAGCATCTCCATCAGCCTCCTCCCTTCCCCTCTCTCGCTATCCACACCCAGAATGACCCTGCTCAGTATTCCACATCCCCATGATCTTCCTCACCCAGGCTTGAGAAGGATGGGGCAGCCACTGGGGTGGACATGATCTGCACCTTCCACTCTGACCTCCACAGGTCCCGGGCTGGACAGAGAGGGACTCTACTGGAAGCTGAGCCATGAGACCCAGTGTGTCACCCACCTGGGCGCCTTCACCCTGGACGGGGACAGCCTCTACGTCGGTGGTGAGGGGCTGTGCTACAGCCACACTCTCTCTCCCAGTCGGAGTTCTGTGTTCCCTCCGTTGCTCTAAAGTGAGCTATGATCCATCTCTCTATCCTCCTGGTCTGGGTTCAGTCTTCTCATCACTGTGTGATCACTGGGTCCAGCCACCTTCCATCTCGTTGCCTTCCCCCTGAACACCCCTCCACTCGTCCCCGCTGCTTTCCCCTCTGCTTTTCCCACAAAGGTCCCTACATCCTTCCTCTCCCTTAATTCTTTATGTTCACCCCAACTCTTGCTCAGCTCCTCTCGCCTTCTCTCCACAGGTTACACCTATGGAGCCGTGGCCCCGACTACCACCAATGAGTATTCCTGGCCCTGATCTCCTGTGTCCCGTCTGCATTTGGGGTTGGGGAGCACTTGTTCTCCTTCACCTGCTGTCCTTGGTGAGGGAAGCACCTGGAAGGGCCCTAAATCATCCCTTCTCTCCCGCCCAGGTTCTGGTGGAGAGTCCCAGCCCAGTGTGAGAAAGCCTTAGACACAAACATGTTCTCCACCACATTCTGACCCCACGTGGTTTTCACTTTAATTCTCCTAAAGCCCCCCCCTTGGTCCTCCTTTTCCAGGTATCCTATCCATCTGCCCATTTTTCTGCCTGTCTATCTGTCTCTCGTCCAAGTTCAGTCTCTCTTGTTCACCTATCTCTCTCTCTTGGGCTCCTCTCACCAACAGGCTTGCTCATCCCTCTGCTCACACAGTCACCCGTCCCCTCACTCTCATTTATGCTTCACCTGTGAATGGTGGTCCTGAGACAGCCAGTGCTGGAGCCCGTGTGAGCCTGGAGGCTCCTCCCACTCTGTCCCTCCCTGCTGACAGCCCTCTCCACAACTCCCGAGCCGGCCACCACGTCCCTGCATACTTGATCATCACCTGTGCCACCAGAAGCCACCACAGGTATCTGGGGGCCCCTTTTCCTTCCCAAGAGAAGCTCTCTGGCCCCACTCCCCCACGAGCCAGTTGTGATCCAGGAGCTGGGAAGCCAGGGTGTGAAATTCTGGTTTTAGAGCAATCATGCTGATCACAAAGATTATACCAACGATTCAGTCTGAGGCCAGCCCTCAGAGAGCCCCTAGTCTTGTGAAATTAACACACCATTATAATACAATGTGGGATATTTTGGGGAGAGGCACCTGGCATAATTTTGAGGGGAAGAGCTTGCTAGAGAAAGTTACACCAGAATGAAGACTTTAAGAATGAGTAGGAGGGTACCTGGCAAATAGAGGATGAAGGGTTTTCCTGGCAGAGAGGATTCCATGAGCAAAGGCTCCGGCCAGAAACAACATGCCCTATGGGGAGAATTGAAACGAATTTGGGTTGCAAGAAGCATAATGTTTAACCTGCAGAAGATGAATAAAATGAGACTGAAAGGTCAGCAGGAGCCAGATTGAGTAGAGCCTTGAGTGCCAGGTCAAGAAGGTTGAACTAAACACTGAAGGCCATAGGGAGCCATGGGTGGTACTAGAGCAGTGGTGGCCCTAGTGAGGTATTCATTTCAGAAAGATTCTTCTAGTAGTCCACGTAGAACATCATTTAGACAGAGCATCGAGTGAGTCTGCTGGGGTGTTGGTCCGGGTGAAGGAAGTTAAGACCTGAGCTAGGACAGGGATGGAGAGAGGGAGTGTATGTGAGGACCAGTGTGCAAGGTGAATGGGTGTTACTGGGAGGGAGGAGGAGCTGAGCAGATATGCTGGTTCTGACTTGGGTGACCACACGGGTGGGTGGTGGTGCCACTGGGACAGAAGACGACAGATTATAATGAGTACAGGACTCTGGTGTGGTCTCAGGCCAGCTTTCAGAGATGGCCATCGCTCTCCCTCTCGTCTTGCAGCTTTGGGGCACAACCTGAAGACCCTCACAGTCAATGTCACCATCTCCACCCTTCGGTATTCATCACACATGAGCAACGGCTCAGCCACGTTCAACTCCACTGAGAGGCTCCTGCAGATCCTGGTGAGACCCTGGTCCCAGCAGCTCCTGGTGGGTTAATTCCCACCCAGCCCCTCCCCCAACCCCTGTCCCTCCTGCTCCTCCTCCTCCTCCTTCCTCCCCAGCTGGATCCTTGTTTAAGAAGAGCAGCCTGGGTCCCTTCTACTCGAGTTGCAGACTGGTCTCCCTCAGGTGAGACCCTCCCCTGAGCATTTGCCCCTAATGACCACTTTTGTGACCACCCCTCTCTGTCTCCCCACTGTCCTCCCATTTCTTCCTTCCTGGTCTGGCCCCCACCCCCAGAGCTTTCAGGACCTCTCTCTAGAGTCCCCACATCCCTCTCTCCCCAGGCCTGAGAAGGATGGGCCAGCCACCAGTGTGGACGCTGTCTGCACCCACCACCCTGACCCCGTGGGCCACCATGCCTCTGTGCAGGGAGCTGAGAATCTCCACCTGTCTGCTCTTCCTCTCGGTGGCTCCAGGCTCTGCAGCCTGGAGTTTATCCATCAAGAAAGAGCACCAGCTACATTTCTACATCATCAGCTGGAACCTCAACAACTCGGAGCCCACATCCTCGGAGTACACTGCCCTGCTGAGGGACACCCAGGACCAGGTGGGGTTTCCCTCTCCCGTCTCTCCTTGCCCTGAGGGCACCGTCATTCCTCTGTCTGACTTATATCTGTTGTGTGATTGTTTCAACCCTTCACTTTCCCTGCATGTCTGGGTTCTCTCAGTGTCCAGATGTGATGTCCTAGCTGCCTTCCCCATTTCTCGCATGGGTAAACTGAAGCTCAGAAAGGGGAGTATTGTGCCAAAGGTCACACAGTGAGTTAGGGGCAGAGCCAGGATTAGAAGTCAGGTCTCCCTTGCCCCAAGGTCTATGATCTTTCACTGGCTCCAGTGGCCCCCTGCGTCCCCGGGAGACCTCCACCTCACCCACTCTCCCTCATGTTTGTTCTAGGTCACCAAGCTCTACAGAGGCAGCCAGCTTTGAGACATATTTCATTCCTGCCTGGTCACCGACTTGATGTAGGTTGAGGAGATTGGAAGCATTGGCTGAGCTGGTGGCTGATGACTCTGAGCTCCCGTGACACATCATTGATCTGGAAGTCACTTACATCGTGACCATTCTGCCCCACATCCCTGTCAGCTAATCCTAACATCTCCTTCCATAGGTTTTGGGGGGATGAGGAAAGCATTAACGTTTAGTGTCACCAACCTCCAGCATCCTCCTCCTCCTCCTCTTCTGGAGACTTTCAACAAATATCAGCAGTCTAACTGTGCTCTCCAATAGTCTAGCCACTAAACACATGGGGCAATTTAAATTTTTTATACACCTATTAGGATACGATTGACATATTATGTGTGGGGAGGAGTGTATTTTTTAGGTTTTTCTATATACAATATCTTCTCATCTGCAAAACAAATAGTTTTACCTCTTCCCTTCCAATCTGGGTTTCTTTATTCCCTTTTCTTGCCTAATTGCCCTCATTAGAACCTCTAGTACCTGTGATTAACATACGAGATATGGGAAGAATCATTGTCTTGTCCCTGGCCTTAGGGGGAAATTTTCAGTCTTTCACCATTGAATATGGTGTTAGCCGTGGGTTTTTCATCGATGCTGTTTATAGGTTGAGAAAGTTTTTTTCTATTCCTAATTTGTTGAGTGTTTTCTTTTTTAGACATGAAGGGCGTTGTATTTTGTGAAATTCTTTTCTGTATATGTGATGGAGATTGCATGGTATTGGCCCGTATTCTATTAATATTGTGTAATACATAACCAAGTTTTCAGATATTAAGCTAACCCTTCAACTAGAGGTGAGAGATTAAGATGTTCTCAAGTCTTTCCTGGGCGTGCCACAGCCCTGAGCACTTGTGGCCTTCTAGATGCCCGCAAATACACTGGAGCTTTTCAAAGCCCCCTGTGGACATCTCATTCCCCCAATTTTTCTTCTAAGTTTTTGGCTCACCTCTTGCCTGTCTCAGCTGGTATCACTCCCTCAGGCAACTACAATAGAAAACAATTAGCCCTGAATATTTTTATCAAGTGTCCTGGGGACAGACTTTCCACCCTGGGCAAGCTCTGAGTCAAGTAACGTCAAACCCTGAACATGGGGCTTTTTCGGGGAGCTGCCAGGCAGGTCAGCTAGTGAGAGTTCGATGGGGATGGGTCTTTTCAGAGCTCCAAACCCATTATGGCTGCTGGGCTGCTGGTTGTCTCAGCTACCATGGTTCTGAGACTGATGGCTTTCAAAGTTATGGAGGATATTGTGAGAGCAGGATGGGATAGTGCAAGTTATAATGCCACAAAGTTTGCTCCCTTTATCAAGATTCCACCATGTTTCTTCACTAAACCCTCCTCAGATTCTTACAAGCCGTTGATTAATTTCTAGACTTCTGAAAAGTTGATTTTGACCATTTTTACCAGTGTTCTCATTGTTTTTATGCATTTGCAGAAGTCCTTTCTCAAATGTTTCAAAAATGTTCTCCCTGTGGTTATTTATTTATAAATTAATTACTTAAAATTAAATTACATGAGAAATTCAGTTCCTCACTCACACACACTAGCCACATTTTAAGTGCTCGATAACAACATGGGGCTAATAATGAGTGTATTCGTTAGTGCAGACAAATGTTTACATTATTGTAGAAAGTTATCTTGGACAGGACCCAGAAGAAGGGAATCTAGAATCAGGGTAGAATTCTAGACACTCTTGTTCATCCCTTGTGGCCTTCCAGTTCTGTCCCCCACAGTAACCACACTGGAGTGGACTCCCTGTGTACCTTGTCGCCTTGGCACAGAGACTGGACAGAGTTGCCATCTATGAGGAATTCTTACAGCTGACCAAGAATGGACCAAGCTGCAGAACTTGACTCTGGACAGGAAGAGTGTCCTTGGGGATGGTAAGGCTCCCTGGTCATTGCGAAAGGAAGTGAGGCTTTTCTGGGGACTCTGGATGCCTGGGGCTGAGAGAGCATTGACCTTTCTCAGGCTGGCAGGAGGTGGTATAGTCCCCCAGTCTTTACCCACCATTGAGAGAGAGAAAAGGACACCAGTGTGATATAAGAGGCCGTCACCTTCTCCTAGACAGCTCTGTGACCTCAAGCTAGTCACCTCCCCTCTCTGGACTTTTGTTTCCTTATCTCTGCACTGTAAGCCACTGGGCCAGATGGTCAGTGAGGGCCTCCAGCTGTGTGTGAAGCAGACTTACAGGTTTGGGGGTCATGTGGTTTCTGATCCACAGGCTATAGTTTGCCAAGTCCCACGCTAGATGAGCACCAATGCGCTAGAACTTTCTGCAGTGGTGGAATGTTCTATATCTGTGCTCTCCAATGCATAGCCATATGTGGCTGTTGAGTACTCGAAGGATGATATTGTGACTGCTCTTTATTGTTACTGATTTTTAGTGTTACTGAGGTACTAGATTTTTTTATTTTATTTAACTAAAATTAATTTTAATTCAAAACGAGACTTGTTGCTGATCCATATCAGACAGCACACCTCTAAGAGTTTGTCTAGATAGAGGTACAAGTAGGGGGACCTGCACCCCTCCCCCCATGCCCACTGGGTGCTGTGTGTCCTCCCCTCCTGGAGTTTATGTTGTAGCTGGCAATAACAAGAATAGAGAATTGAAACTTATCAATTATTCGATGTGAGCAAACTCATATTTGGAGGCGGTAATCAGAGAAGACTTCCTGCAGGATATTACATTGTAGGTTAATCCTAGAAAATGAATATTAAGCAAATAGATAAAGGAGAAGTGGATGATATGTTTCTAGGCATGGAAGAACACTTGAGTGGGATTTTACAAATTTAGAGAGATCCCATAGGCTTGCCAACTGTGATGACCCATTCTCCCCCCGACCGTCATAAGAAAGTCCAGCCCAAATTCAGTCCTCTGTGCCCAGAGGTATGAATTTGGTTTAATTTATTACACTTTTGTTCTGTGATAATGGTCTTGGATTTTGTAGCAAAGTGTGCTCACTTTTTAGAGATGGAAACTAAAATGGGGTGAAACATCATGATGTCTACTTGACTTTAATATTTCATTGAAAACATGGGATGAATCAAGGGTGGCAAGTGTTAATAGTTTATACATTGATGAAATATTGTTTTAATTGGATGGACTATACATTGTTAAATCTAGATGATGGATGTTTATGAGACTGTTGCCTTTATTTTTCTGTGTCTAAAAAGTTTTATTTAAAAGAGTGAAACACACTCACATGCATTCTCCATTTCATTCACTTCCAGAATATTCTCCCAATAGAGATGACACCTTGACTGAGAAGCCTGGTAAACCTGCAGGAAGCCCCAGCCCATGGTAGGGGACGAGTGTCTTGATGCTGTGTCTCATCGAAGAGAACCATGCGCACAGTGTCTTGGATGATGAAGAATGTTGGCCAACCCTTGTCAAGGAGGGTTGAGACACAGTGGGGTCACCAGGAGCCCTGGGGCGATGAAAGGACGTGGCTCACCCCACCACTTGTCTCCCCAGACCTCCCGTTCTGGGCCCTCATCCTCATCTGCTTGGCAGGACTCCTGGTGCTCATCACAGGCCTGATCTGCTGTCTCCTGGTAAGCCATGACGTGTTGCTGGTCTTCTTACTATTGCGTTGTAAGAGCTATTTATATATTATAAATACACATCCTTTTCTAGGGATATGTTTTGCAGATGTTTTCTCCCAGTCTGTGTGTGGCTTGCCTTCTCCTTCACAACATGAGTCATTGGGGAAATGTAAGTGACAGTCATCATGAGATTCCACCACACTTGAGAATGGCTAAAATTAAAAAAACTGACTATAGCAAATGTTGTTGAAGATGTCAAGTCACTGAAACTCTCAGTGCTGGTGAAAAATAGCTTGGATTCGTCTTTAATAATTACATACGTCTACCCAGCCATTCCTCTCCTAGGAATCCATCTAAGGGAAATAACACATATTTCTATACACAGACTTGTACACACATGTTGATAACAACCTATTTATAGTAAACAAAAACGGAAAACAACCCAAACGTCCATCTACTAGTGAACGGATACACAAAGTGTGGTATATCCCCACAGTGGAGTACTATTCAACCATAAAAAGGAATGAATGATTTTTTTTCTTTTTTAATTATTTTATTGAAGTTATAAAGGGTTTTAACATTGTGTAATTTCGGGTGTCCATTATTATTTGTGATTTTCTGTATAGACGGCATCGTGCTTACCACCAGTAGTCTGACTTTTATCCATACCATGCACCTGTACCCCTTTAACTTTTTCACTCAACCCCCAGCCCCCTTCCCCTCTGGTAAGCACTAATCTGTTCTCTTTATCCCTGTGTATGTTTATCTTCTACATATGAGTGAAATTATGCATATTTCTTTGTCTGGCTTATTTCATTTAACATCACACCCTAAGGTCCATCCAGGTTTTGCAAACAGGATGATCTTGTTTTTTTTTTTCTGCCTGAGTAGTATTCCATTGTATATAAGACATACCACATGTTCTTTATCCATTCATCTGTAGCAGGGCACTTGGGGTGCTTCCATGTCTTGGCTATTGTGAATAATGCCATAGTGAACACAGGGGTGCGTAAATCTCTTTGAATTGTTGATTTCAACTTCTTTGGATAAATACCCAGTAGTGGGATAGCTGGAAGGTATGGTATTTCTATTTTTAATTTTTTGAGAAATCTCCATACTGTTTTCCCTGGTGGCTGCACCAGTTTGCATTCGCACCAGCAGTGTGTGAGGGTGCTCTTTCCTCCTTATCCTCTCCAACATTTGTTATTTTTTGTCTTGGGAGTTATAGCCATTCTGACAGGTGTAAGGTGATCTCTCATTGTAGTATTGATTTGAATATCCCTAATGATTAATGATGTTATACATCTTTTCATGTGCCTGTTGGGCTTCTGTATATATTCTTTGGAAAAATGTCTATTCATATCCTCTGCCCATTTTTAGATTGGATTATCTTTTTTGTTGTTGTTGAGTGTATGAGTTGTTTATATATTTTGGAGATTAACCCCTTCTCAGATAGATGATTTGCAAATATTTTCTCCCAGTTCATGGGTTGTCTTTTCGTTTTTTTTTTTTTTTTTTGAGGAAGATCAACCCTGAGCTAACATCCGTGCTAATCCTCCTCTTTTTTCCTGAGGAAGACCAGCTCTGAGCTAACATCTATTGCTAATCCTCCTCCTTTATTTTTTCCCCAAAGTCCCAGTTGATAGTTGTATGTCATAGTTGCACATCCTTCTAGTTGCTGTATGTGGGATGTGGCCTCAGCATGGCCAGACAAGCGGTGCATCTGTGTGCGTCTGGGATCCGAACCTGGGCCGTCAGTAGCGGAGCTTGCGCAGTTAACCACTAAGCCACGGACCTGGCCCTGTCTTTTCGTTTTGTTCATCGTTTTCTTTGCCTTGCAGAAGTCTTTTAGTCTCATGTAGTCCCATTTGTATATTTTTTCTTTTCTTTCCCTTGCCTGAGTAGACATGGTATTGGGAAGGGTGCAGCTAAGACCAATGTCAAAGACTGTACTGCGTATGTTTTCTTCTAGGAGTTTTATTATATCAAGTGTTAGATTCAAGTCTTTTATCCATTTTGAGTTAATTTTTGTGTATGGTGGAAGATAATGATCTACTTTCATTCATTTGCATGTGGCTGTCCAGTTTTCCCAACAGCGTTTATTGAAGAGACTTTCCTTTCTCCATTGTATGATCTTGGCTCCTTTGTCAGAGATTAACTGACCACAGATGTGTGGTTTGTTTTCTGGGCTTTCAGTTCTGCTCCATTGATCTATGAGTCTGTTTTTGTGCCAGTACCATGCCATTTTGATTACTATAGCTATGTAATATATTTTCAAGTTAGGATTGTGATGCCTCCAGCTTTGTTCTTTCTTCTCAGTATTTCTTTGGCTATTTGAGGTCTTTTGTTATGCCATATATATTTTAGGATTCTGTGTTCTGTTTCTATGAAGAATGTCATTGGGATTCTGATTGGGATTGCTTTGAATCTGTAGATTACTTTAGGTAATATGGGCATTTTAACTGTGTTTATTCTTCCAATCCATGTGCATGGAATATCTTCCCATTACTTCAGGTCATCATTGATTTCTTTCAATAATGTTGTCGGGGGAAGAGGGAGAATCTCCCTCTGCCCTTTCCCTTAAGGTTCTTCTGGCTGGCCAAATAATCAACAAGACAGGTTAGCAGGAGAAAATAATACCAAGTTTAATAACATGTATACATGGGAGAAAGCAGGGACACTGCGTTTCTCAACACAATAGCAGAAATTCTCGTCTTAAATATCATTTTCAGCCAATGACAAAGGAGGATTTTGGGGGTGGGGGGAGTCAGTTACAGGAGATTACCACTAAAGCACAGTAAACAAGAGTAAGGTTTATTATACAGCCCCAAGGCCTCATCTTCCACATTGATAAGTTACTAGAAATGAGCTCACCCCCCCTTTTTCTCAATACAGAGAGGGAGATACCTTTACAAATGGAGACTTCCCTTGTAAAGGATTGTCTGACAACTCCTCGCAGGGCCATCCAAAGAATGTGGCCAGAGAGACAGGACTCCCGATAAGATGGGCTTGTTGGTGCCTTTTCTATTGTAACCTCTATCCTAAATTATCTTTTATAGCAGTCATGATAATAACCCCTTCCTAAAACAGATTTTTTGGTTTTAAATTCTTTAGGCAGTTTGGGAGGGGAAACTCAAATATTTTTCCTGAGCTCTCTGAGTCCTTATTGTCTTCAGCTCGAAATAATCCGCATACCAGAGTGGTGCTTCCTGGGGCAGCTTGCCCTGAGCACCATCAATGTCTTATAGTTTTCATTGTATAGGTCTTTAACCTCTTTGGTTAAATTTACCCCTAGACACTTTTTTCTTTTTGTTGCAATTGTAAATGGGATTGTATTCTTGAGTTCTCTTTCTGTTAGTCCATTATTATAAGAGTATAGAAATGCAACTGATTTTTGTAAGTTGATTTTGTACGCTGCAACTTTGCTGTAGTTGTTCATTATTTCTAATAGTTTTCTGATGGATTGTTTAGGGTTTTCTATATTTACAATCATCTCATCTGCAAACAGCAAGAGTTTCATTTCTTCCTTTCCAATTTGGATTCCTTTTATTTCTTTTTCCAGCCTAATTGCTCTGGCCAAAACCTCCAGTACTATGTTGAATGGGAGTGGTGAGAGTGGGCACATTTGTGTTCTTCCTGTTCTCAGAGGAATGGCTTTAAGTTTTTCACCATTAAGTATGATGTTGGCTGTGGGTTTGTGATATATGGCCTTTATTGTGTTGAGGTACTTTCCTTCTATACCCATTTTATTGAGAGTTTTTATCATAAATGGATGTTGGATCTTGTCAAATCTTTTCTCTGCATCTGTGGAGAGGATCATGTGATTTTTATTCCTCATTTTGTTAATGTGGTGTATCACATTGATTGATTTGCGGATGTTGAACCATCTCTGCATCCCTGGTATAAATTCCACTTGATCATGGTATATGATCCTTTTAATATATTGCTGTGTTCGATTTGCTGATATTTAGTTGAGGATTTTTGCATCTGTGTTCATCAGCGATATTGGCCTGTAATATTCCTTCTTTGTGCTGTCCTAGCCTGCTTTTGCTGTCAGGGTGATGTTGGCCTCATAGAATGAATTAGGAAGTGTTCCATCTTCTTCAAGTGTTTGGAATAGTTTGAGAAGCATAGGTATTAAAGCTTGTTTGAATATTTGGTAGAATTCTCCAGAGAAGGCATCTGGTCCTGGACTTTTGTTTTTTGGGAGGTTTTTGATGACCATTTTGATCTCTTTGCTTGTGATTTGTCTGTTTATTTTCTCTATTTCTTCTTGAATCAGTTTTGGGAGGTTGTATGAATCTAATAATTTATCTATTTCTTTTAGGTTATCCAATTTGGTGGCATGTAAGTTGTTCAAAGTATTCTGTTATTATCCTTTGGATTTCTGTGGTATCTGTTGTAATTTCTCCTCTTTCATTTCTAATTTTATGTCTTTGAGGCCTCTCTCTTTTTTTCTTAGTGAGTCTGGCTAAGGGTCTGTCAGTTTTGTTTCAATCTTCACAAAGAACCAGCTCTTTGTTTCATTGATCCTTTCTACTGTTTTTTTAGTCTCTATTTCATTTATTTCTGCTCTAATTTTTATTATTTCCCTTATTCTGCTGACTTTGGGCTTCATTTGTTCTTCATTTTCTGGTTCTATTAGGTGTAGTTTAAGGTTACTTATTTGGTATTTTTCTTGTTTGTTGAGGTGCACTTGTATTGCTATGAATTTCCTTCTTAGAACTGCTTTTGCTGCATCCCATAAGAGTTGTTTTGTTGTCTTTTCATTTTCATTTGTCTTCAGGTATTTTTTGATTTCTCCTTTGGTTTGTTCATTGATCCAATGTTTTTTCAGTCCTGTGTTCTTTAGTCTCCACATATTTGTAACTTCCCCATCTTTTGTCTTGTAGTTGATTTCTAGTGCCATAGCATTGTGGTCAGAAAAGAAGCTTGATATGATTTCAATCTTAAATTTATTCAGGCTTGTTTTGTTTCACAACATATGTTATATCTTTGAGAAGTTTCCATGTGCACTTAAGAAGAATGTGTATTCCGCTTTTTTGGGAGGGTATGCTCTATATATATCGATTAAGTTCATCTGATCATATGTTTCATTTAATTCCACTATTTATGTGTTGCCTTTCTATGCATGATCTATCTATGGATGTAAGTGGGTTGTTCAGCTCCCCTGCTATTATTGTGTTGCTGTTAATTTCTCCCTTTAGGTCTATTGATAGTTGCTTTATATTCTTTTGTGCTGCTGTGTTAGGTGCATATATCTTTATAAGTGTTATGTCCTCTTGGTGGAAAGTCCCCTTTATCATTATATACTGCCCCTCTTTGTCTCTCATAGTCTTTTTTATCTTGAAGTCTGCTTTGTCTGATATAAGTATGGAAACACCTACTTTCTTTTATTTGCCATTTGCTTGCAGTATTTTCTCCCCTCCATTCATTCTGAGCCTGTTTGTTTTTAGTGCTGAGATGTGTTTCCTGGAGGCAGCGTATTGTTGGGTCTTGTTTTCTAATCCACCCCACCACTCTGTGTCTGTTGATTGGAGAAGTCAATCGATTTACATTTAGAGTGATTATTGATACATGAGGGCTTAATCCCACCTAATCTATATTTCCACTGTTTCTCTTCCTTTGTGTTTCTGACTACCATTTCATTTTGGGGGTTTTCTGTGGAGGTTCTCTCTTTTTTTATGATCTATGGCTCTGCTCTGATTTTTTGTTTGCTGGTTATTGTGAGGTTTGTATGAAGATCTCATAGATGACATAGTCCATCTTCTGAGAGCCTCTTATCTCTATTAGCCTAAGCAGGTTCCATTCCTTTCCTCTTCTCCTTCTGAGTTATTGTTGTCACAAGTTATTCATTTTTGTGTTGTGCATTTGTGACTAAGCTGAAGTGTTCATAGTTACTTCTGATGCTTTCCTTCCCTTCTTCTTTTAAGTTATAATTAAGTATTTGCTACCCTGTTGTGAAGCAGAGCTGTAGCTTTCTGATTTTGTCTGTCTATTTATCTCTTTGCTCAAAGCTTTGTAGACATTTGCCTTCTTTTTGTTTCAGGTATGAGGGCGTTATTGATCATTGCTTGTATGGGAGATCTAGTGGCGATGAACTCCCTCAGCCTTTGTTTATCTGGGAAAACTTTTATTTCTCCATTGTATCATAAGGATCGTTTCACTGGATAGAGTATTCTTGGCTGAAAGTTTTTGTCTTTCAGTATTTTTAATATATCATTCCATTCTTTCCTTGCCTGTAAAGTTTCTGCCAAGAAATATGCTGAAAGCCTGATAGGTGTTCCTTTGTAGGTTATTTTCTTCTGTCTTGCTTCCCTTAATATTTTTTCTTTGTCATTGGCTTTTGTCAATTTTACTATTATATGCCTTGGAGAAGGTCTTTTAGCATTGATGTAATTAGACGTTCTGTTGGCTTCATGTATTTGTAAGTCCGGTTCTTCCCCAGGTTTAGGAAGTTCTCAGCTATTATTTCTTTGAACAAGCTCTCTGCTCCTTTCTCCCTCTTTTCTCCCTCTAGGATACATATAATTCTTAGGTTGCTTTTATAATTGAGTCATATATTTCTCCAAGAATTCCTTCATTTTTTAAAAATCTGAGTCTTCTCTCCTCATCCACTGGAAGCATTTCTATATTTCTATCCTCTAAATCACTAATTCTTTTATCCATAATATCACCTCTGTTTTTTAAGGATTCTAGATTCTTTTTTATGTCATTAATTATGTTCTTCATATTCAGAATTTCTGCTTGTCTTTTTTTTTAAATAGTTTCAGTCTCTTTGATGAAGTATTCCTTTTCCTCATTAATTTTATTCCTGAGTTTATCGAACTGTCTTAACATTCTTGTAACTTGGTGAGTTTCTTTAATGACAATTATTTTGAATTCTCTGTCATTTAGATTGTAAATTTCTGTGACTTCAAGGTTCGTTTCTGGAGATTTGTCATTTCCTTCTGCTCTGAATTGTTAGTGTAGTTTCTGATGGTGTTTGATGAACTAATCTTTTGCCTGCGTATTTGTGGTAGTATCAGGTCACAGATTCCACCTGCTACCACTGTGGGGGAAGCATGAGCTGTGTTTCTGATCCCACCCCATATGCTGGAAGTTGTGTGGGTACAGTGAGTGTTCCCATCCGCTGGGAAAGCATTCACACTGGGCTCAGAGCTGCCGTCACACGGAGGCACCTACCCACTTGTGAGACCGCAGCACTACTATGGTTATTTGTGCCATCTGGGAAAGCATTTGCATGTGTGCATATATCTGCTGCTGCCTTTTCTTATGCTCATGCCAGTCTCTGTACTTGGTATGTGGGACTTCTTCACGGGTTCTAAGCATTGGCCAATCATTGGGACTGCAGTGGCACGGTGGGCTTTCCAACCATCCAGGAAAGCATTCATTTGCAGGTCCAGGGCTGCTGCCAACACCTCCCAGAGTTGCACCAAGGCGCATTCCTACTTTTGGGGGTGCAGCAGTACTATTGGCTCTCACTCTAACCTGGGAAGCACTCGGATGTGTGCACAGTGCTGCCAGGGAAGGGTTGGGGATAGGAATGAATTCATAGTACATGCAATGACAAGCATAAATCTCAAAATAATTATGCTGAGTGAAAGAAGCCAGTAAAAAATGAGTACATTGTATATGATCCCATTTATCAAAATCCTTGGAAAATACAGGAAAATCTATAGGGACATATACCGGATCACTGGTTGCCTGGGAATGAGAATGTGTTTGCAAACGGCAAGGAAGGAGGAATTAAAATGAGCATGAGAAAATTTGGGGAGGATGGGCATTCCTTTTCTTGATTGTGGTGTTGGTTGAATAAGTTATAATCAAAATGTATCAAATTGTTCACTTTAAATGTATGCAGTTTACTGTATGTCGTTAATACCTCAATTAAGCTAGAACATGTAGAGGAAAGAGAGGGAGAGAGAGCCGAAAGAGGGAAAAGGAAAGGAAAAGAAGGACTGAGGGTGAAAATTAAGTGGACAAAAGGAAGAGGGAGACACAGGAGGCATCAGGTCTCTGTGGCTTTGGCATCTCCTTCCCCTGGCGTCTCCCATACTGGGCATCTGACTGGACCATTCTGATGTGCTCTCCTCACCTCACAAGTCATTGTCTGCCGGCGGTAGAAGGAGGGCGACTATGAGCTCCAGAGACGACGCCTGGGCTATTACCTGCTTCATGGTGAACTACGGAAGCTGCGACGACTAGATCTGACTAGATCTGAGGTCCCCTTTTCCCAGCTGAGGTCCAGACGAGCTTAGCTGGAACAGAACGAAACCACATTGGATGGACACAGGCTCCAAGCCTTTCTAGACTTGGCCCCTGACTGGCTCACAGGGGACTAAGCTGAAAGGTTTCACCTTCCTTAAGTCCTGAAAGTGACTACAACTTCTGTCCTGTGGTGTCACACCAATTCATTCCTCAGGGACACCAGAATTGGTGAAGCCAGCACAGACATTGCCATCATGTAAAATCGTATCCCCACTTCAGTGCAAGGTTTCCCTTCTTAGGAAACTTTGGAACATCCCTCCCCTTGACTCTGTGCAGCCATCACACCCCTCTCGGTTCCTCCATATTCCTCCCCCACTGAAGGCCTGGCAATCTCAGGTTCCCCTTTTCTGCTTCATTCTCTCAAGCTCAGATTCACGAGGACTTCCAGATCAATCACCCTCAATGTGTCCTCTCCCCACTCATGGGTCCTCCATGACGGGAAACAGGCCAAGATGGGAGGAGTGGGTGAGACATGACTCTGCAGTCACCTTGGGCCTTGGGAGCTGAAATGACTAGGTGTCTGGGAAGCCTGAATCCCAGAGTAACACCAAGGCTCTGGGAAGAGAGTATCTGCTCTGGATGTAAAAGTGAATAAAACACGGGGGGGGGATCTGAAAGAAAAGAAAGAGTCTTTTTTCATCTTTCTCTGTACAGAGTCCAACTAGCCTCACAGCAGAGGCTTCCCAACAAGCAGCCCAGAGCATCCCAGGCATGAGGCAGGCTGCATTGTTCTGCAGTGGGGCTGTGGGTACAGATTATATTATCTGTACACACTGTGCAGACGACCACAGCTGAAGATACCCAAGGGCTGAGAATTAAAGTCACGGTCATGCCACTCTCTCAGACTTTTTGTGTGTGAGCATCACATTCTCAATCTTAAGCAGTGATTTTCTGAGAATGCACACTCTGAGGATTATAATGATTAATAATATTAATATATTATTATACATTGCATATATTATACATTATACACTGAACATTATAATTATAAATTAATGTATAATTATTATACATTAATATATTATTATTATATATTACATTATTATGATATCATTATAATGGTTAATAATCGTTATCATTATTGACTATTTAATTTCTCCTAAGCAACATGACTGGCAAGCTCTGCGTGTATTATCCCAGTTACAGTCACAATATTTAGGGTTTTATTCCCATTTTAAGGTAAAGATGTGGAGGCTCAGAAATATTAAATAACTTGACAAAGAAGGAAAAAATTACTACAAACCTAAATTAAACACCTATTCACACTATGTTTCAAAGAAAGAAAGACGTTATCTGACTTACAAACAGACTCAAAGTTGACATCCCACAGGCCTGCAGTGAAAGAACTGGTAAAGAATGTACATCAGGAAGAAGAAATGTGAACCCAGGAAAACATAACAGGGGTCACATGGAAAGGAAAAAACCGTCTGTCTAATTTAGTATTAGTTTTAAAACAAGACATTAAAAACACATTCGAACCAAAATTCCAGATGATTACCACATGGAAGAATAGAGGAGAGAAGATTTAGCTAAAAAATAACTCATTTTTTAAGGAAGATATAAATACTAAGATACTCCATTATTGTTTAACACATTGCTCTCAGAAACTGATAAATCTGTGGGACAAAAGTAAGTAATGATAAAGAGGATTTGAAGAATGCAACATACTCGATCAGGCAAATAGATAAATCTCAACACACTGGCTTATTGTGAGACTTGTGATGCTGAAAACAGTCGTTCTCCTGACAGCATGATACCGCAATGGCATATCAATTTTCATGAATCAAATTTCCAATGCATATAAATCTAATAAAATGGAAAATCCAGTATTTCATTGTATGCAACTAGTGATTCAACATGCAACAAATATCAGAAAAATAGAGACCCAGAAGTAGGTGTCTTTTTTGAGAAGACAGATATAACAGCTCTTTAGTGAAATGTTATGTTGGAATCTATTGCAATATTACACAAAAAGGACAATCCATTTAGACTAGGTATGTTTTCTCTGTGACTGTGATGGCAAAACTCTAAAGAATCCCCTGACTGCGATAACTCTTTGTTGATCTTAAAATACAAATACATAACACTCAGGAAAGGAAAGGAAGGAAAGATCTCCTTTCTCTCCTCACCTGAAACTCAATCTCCCACCTCAGAAGGATCACTGTCCGTATCTTCTCTGTTATGCAAAGGAATCAAAGAAAAGAAAAGTATTGGTATATATTAAAGTTTCAAGAGCTCAAAGCAAGAAAACCTAATGACCCCTGCAGAGGCATTGATGTAGTGTGAGCTCCATGTCATCTGCCTCGTCTTGTCTTTTATCACCGTGTTTGTCGGGACGTCCTTCTTGGCCCCTCACTCTCCCTGCCTCACTAGCCAGTCTGTCTGCATCAGTGCTACCACCAGTCTCTCTCTTGCCGTCTTCACTTTCTCTTCCTGTTTCCTGATATCTTCCTGAGTCATCAGAAGTTGTTTGCAAAGGAGCTGTGGGATGTACAGACCAGCTCCTGGGATCGTCTCTGCTGAATCTGAAGACCAGGCAGGGGAGGGCATGGGACTGGAGTTCAGACCACCTGCGAGCACACCTGGCAGGCATGCACCTGTGCAACTAGGTGCAAGATTCAGCAGGGTTTTGGCAAGGTCCAAAGGACTTAACGGTTCACCTGCACTCTGCAGGCCTGGAGACCTTGTAGTATCTTCTGCCAGCAGAGTTGTTGGGGCTGCTCCAACGTTTCCTCCCATTGATGGCATCCGACCTCATTGTCAGGATAGGATGTGATTCTAGTAACTGTCCTCTTGAATATGTAACTGGACATCCTCAAAGGGATGGAGATGCTCAAACCAGGCTTTGGGTTTGATTGGTTTCCACAATCATGTCGCTTCCTCTGTGATGATTTGACCACCATACTTCTTTTCCTCTTACCCTATAAAAATAAATTGTGAATGTCGATCAGAGTGATAAATGAAGCCTGCTTTCCCAGGACAATTATGTCAGATGCCTTGTACTTCTACCCTCCCTCTCTCCCTGTGGGGATTAATCTGACCTGTGTCCTGGGACGTCATCAAAGAGATTTGGGTCAAGAACAGAAAGCTCGAGGTCAAAATTCAGGACTACGGCAGGTCATTTCTTCTCCCCCATGTTGTTAGACACTTATGAGTATGACTTTATTCTCTTTTTGTCCTTGTCACTCTCAACAACAAAATCCCTGGTGCTCCCTGTCAGGACTCACGTTCCCCAGTCTTTTTCTAAATCCCAAATCATAGTATTGTTCTGTACTATATGACTATTCATTTGATTAACCCATTGACCAGTTGGTGTTCATAGCTGCATTAGAGCTTAAATCAGTAGTGAAATTATCATCCACCCCACTCCTAGTGAATCTTATTTGACAACTGTGAACATTAAATCTCAGTACAGAGAATGTATGTCTGAAAAAACTCAACTTACAAAAGGAGAATGTGCTGTAAGTGAGAAGTACACACAGGATTTATGAAACCCAGGAAAAAAATGTAAACTCTCTCATTATTAAGTTTTGTATAGACTGACCCACATTGATGATATTTTGGTTATAGTGGGTTAAAATATACTATTAAAATTAGTTTCACCTGTTTGCTTTCATTTTTTAAAATGTGGCTACTAAGAAAAAAATTAAATTCTATAATATAGAGTGCTTAATGTTACTATTGGACAGTGCCGATGAAGCCATCAGTGAAAATAAATTCCAGAGAAAGTGGTTAGGGAAATTTTTTCCCTAGAAAAGGAGTCTACACTGGCCCACACTGCCAGATGCAGCAAAAACTGTCATACACACACACACACACACACACAGACACTGACAGAATGAAACAAACCTCTTCCTAGAGTCACCACTTCTCCCATGGCATGAGGTTGCACTCCTACTTAGTCCTAAATGCACTAATCTCAAGAAAGAAGGCAGAAGTCAAGGTAATTTACCAGTTAGGAAGATCTAAAACCAGAGACTAAAGCTCAAGATATGTGGTGAATTTCCTGTCGTGGCTTCTGTTATTAATTCAATATGTTAAGGAGACTTTTCCAAGGAGGGTTGTTTTAAAACTCACTTTTTCTTTACTATGTAAAAATATACAGGCTATGTAAAGTATAATTACTCTAGCCAATCAATGAAAAGGAGATGATATAACACGAATACCCTTATTATAAGTCACTACTGGATTAGAGAGTCAGGGAACAGCTGACATTGGGTTAATTTGGCCTTAATTAGGCTGATTCTGATTTCATGATCGTCATATTGATTGTATTATACTAGAACCTAGGAAACTTCCCAGCCTCCCTACTATTTAACCACAAAGGCCCACCAACCAGACCAGTCCTTGCTGACACATCCCCTGCCTCCATCCCTTCTGACAACACCTGGAGGATTTTCCCCAAATCCCACTCTGTCCCTGTACTCTTCTACCTGCCCCAGGGCCAGGGAATCATTTTCTCCAAGGCTCAGGCTCTGCGTGTGCCCAGCTCTGGGGATGGCACTTCTCCCTCGAGTGAAGACAAGGATCAGAGCACAGACCCTGTGACCAGCAGCAATTGGACAAAGACTGGGGTTTGCTGACAGAAAAGAACCTTTAGTGGGCACGGTTACCAGGGTCTAAGAAGCCCCAGTGATTTCTCCAGGGAATGTGATGCAGGACAGAGCAGGAATGTCTGCATGTGGTTCGGCTTGGGAATGCCTGTAGGGTGACATAGGTGACATTGGTAATGCATTCGCCAATGTTGTTCACTCA
This sequence comes from Diceros bicornis minor, assembly GCF_020826845.1. Lineage (NCBI taxonomy): Eukaryota > Metazoa > Chordata > Mammalia > Perissodactyla > Rhinocerotidae > Diceros > Diceros bicornis. The sequence continues at coordinate 125,272 of NW_026691211.1, read as the reverse complement.
TTTATTCATCGTATGTCATGGAGTGCATTCTACATACATCCAGGCAACAGTGTCACTCTCTGGGGCTCACAGGCAGTGTCAGAAGAATTTCTAAATTTTATTTCTAATATATAGGTACAACACTGGCAATACACTAGGTGTTCCAAGCATTTTTCAAACACTAACTTCTTTAATACTCTCCATAAACCTACAAAGTAGGTATGCTGATCATTATTGCCAACTGAGTGATGAAGAAACTGAGGCACCAATCAGGTAAATAACTCAGTCAATACAAATATCTAGTAAGGGATTGAGCTGGAATTTGGACATGAGGAGTTAGCTCCATACTCTGTGCTCTTAACCACGACATTTACTCTCTAAAGACTTCACATCATGAAAAAATTTGATAAGTTATTCATTTTCTTGGTGCATGGAGTAGCCACACTATTTTATCTGTGTCTGAAAAATAGAATACCTGCGTAGAAACTACTGCACATACTCACTCAAATTACATCTACCAATGTCCCCAGTCCCTGAAAATTAATACAGAGACAGGGACAGGGGTTGGGGGAGGGGCTGGGTGGGATTTAACCCACCAGGAGCTGCTAGGACCAAGGTCTCACCAGGATCTGCAGGAGCCTCTCAGTGGAGTTGAACGTGGCTGAGCCGTTGCTCATGTGTGATGAATACCGGAGGGTGGAGATGGTGACGTTGACGATGAGGGTCTTCAGGTTGTGCCCCAAAGCTGCAAGACGAGAGGGAGAGCGATGGCCATCTCTGAAAGCTGGCCTGAGACCACACCAGAGTCCTGCACTCATTATAATCTGTCATCTTCTGTCCTAGTGGCACCACCACCCACCCGTGTGGTCACCCAAGTCAGAACCAGCATATCTGCTCAGCTCCTCCTCCCTCCCAGTAACACCCATTCACCTTGCACACTGGTCCTCACATACACTCCTCTCTCCATCCCTGTCCTAGCTCAGGTCTTAACTTCCTTCACCCGGACCAACACCCCAGCAGACTCACTCGATGCTCTGTCTAAAGGATGTTCTACGTGGACTACTAGAAGGATCTTTCTGAAATGAATACCTCACTAGGGCCACCACTGCTCTAGTACCACCCATGGCTCCCTATGACCTTCAGTTTTTAGTTCAACCTTCTTGACCTGGCACTCAAGGCTCTACTCAATCTGGCTCCTGCTGACCTTTCAGTCTCATTTTATCCATCTACTGCGGCTTAAACATTAAGCTTCACGCAACCCAAATTCTCCCCATAGGGCATGTTGTTTCTGGTCGGAGACTTTGCTCATGGAATCTTTCTGCCAGGAAAACCCTTCATCCTCTATTTGCCAGGTTCCCTCCTACTCATTCTTAAAGACTCCATCCTGGTGAAAATTTGTCTAGCAAGCTCTTCCCCTCCAAATTATGCCAGGTGCCTCTCCCCAAAATATCCCACATTGTATTATAATGGTGTGTTAATTTCACAAGACTAGGGCTCTCTGAGGGCTGGCCTTAGACTGAATCATTGGTATAACCTTTGTGATCAGCATGATTGCCCTAAAACCAGAATTTCACACCCTGGCTTCCCAGCTCCTGGATCACAACTGGCTGGTGGACGAGTAGGGCTGGAGAACTTCTCTTGAGAACGAAAAGGGGCACCCAGATACCTGTGGTGGCTTCTGGTGGCACAGGTGATGATCAAGTATGCAGGGACGTGGTCACCGGCTCGGGAGCTGGGGCCAGGGCTGTCATCAGGGAGGGATAGAGTGGGAGGATCCCCCAGGCTCATCCGGTCTCCAGCACTGGCTTTCCCAGGACCACCATTCACAGGTGAAGCATAAAGGAGAGTGAGGGGACGGGTGACTGTGTGAGTAGAGGGATGAGCAAGCCTGTGGATGAGAGGAGCCCAAGAGAGAGAGATAGGTGAACAAGAGAGACTGAATTTGATGGAGAGACAGATGGACGGAGAGAAAACTGGACAGACGGATGGAATATCTGGAAAAGGAGGACCAAGGGCGGGGCTTTAGGAGAATTAAAGTGAAAACCACGTGGGGTCAGAATGTGGTGGAGAACATGTCTGTGTCTAAGGTTTTCTCACCCTGGGTTGGGACTCTCCACCAGAACCCGGGAGGGAGAGAAGGGATGAACTAGGGCCCTTCCAGGTGCTTCCATCACCAAGGACAGCAGGTGAAGGAGAACAAGTGCTCCCCAACCCCAAATGCGGATGGGACACAGGAGATCAGGACCAGGAATACTCACTGGTGGTAGTCGGGGCCACGGCTCCATAGGTGTAACCTGTGGAGAGAAGGCGAGAGGAGCTGAGCAAGAGTTGGGGTGAACAAAAGGATTAAGGGAGAGGGAGGATGTAGGGACCTTTGTGGGAACAGCAGAGGGTAAGTGGGGAGGGGTGTTCAGGGGGGAGGCAACGAGATGGAAGGAGGCTGGACCCAGTGATCACACAGTGATGAGAAGAGTGAACCCAGACCAGGAGGATAGAGCAATGGATCATAGCTCACTGTAGAGCAATGGAGGCAACACAGTTCTCCGACTGGGAGAGACAGTGTGGCTGTAGCACAGCCCCTCACCACTGACGTAGAGGCTGTCCCCGTCCAGGGTGAAGGAGCCCAGGTGGGTGACGCGCTGGGTCTCATGGCTCAACTCCCAGTTAGTCGCTCTCTGTCGAGCCTGGGACGTGCGGGGGTCAGAGTGGAAGGTGCAGATGAGGTCCACCCCAGTGTTTGCCCCACCCTTCTCAAGCCTGGGTGAGGAACATCATGGGGATGTGGAATACTGAGCAGGGTCATTCTGGGTGTGGATAGCGAGAGAGGGGAAGGGAGGAGGCTGAGGGAGAGGCTGAAGGGGCTGCTCTGATGTCTGGAGGGGCTCTCCTCGGTGTCTCCCGTCTGAGACAACCCCCTCACAAGTAAGGCCTGACTTCCTTTAGGATGTGGAGGGGGGCCTGTGAGTGGCAAAGAGGGGTGAACACACAGACCTGGGTGAGGGGGCGTCTGCAGGTCTGCACGGACAGCAGCGAGAACAGTCAGTGCCCTGTGCCATCTGACACATGCAGGCAAGAAAGTACCGTTATGTTCTCTCGGTTCTACACTCCAAAGTCTGTTCTTTCTACTTCTTTCTTACTCCACAGCCATCACCCAGGCCTAGGGAACAATCATTTTATTCCTAATCTTATTCCCAGCACCTCCCATCTTGCCTCTTAAGTCTTCATTCTTAACCATGAAGTCCATTTTAACCCACGTGCTTAGACCAAACGCTAATCACATCATCCTTCTACTCGCATCTCTCCAGAGTCTTCCCACTGGTCTTAGAACAGAGTCCTAAGTCACACCTGATCTGGTCCAGCCTGTCCCCCTCGCCAGTGTGGCTCACGCCCCTCCCCCTGTGTTCACTCAGCTCAACCATCCCTGTTCTCAGTTCATGGACACACCAGGCTCTCTGCTTCAGGGGTGTCCTCATGCGGGTCCCTCTGCCTGAAATGCTCTCTTCAACACACTCCCACACCCTCACTCCAGTCTAACCCTCCAATTAGCTAAATCCAGTCCCAACTCTAGCTCTGAAGCTAAATATCAGACCTTCTCAAGAGGGCTTCCCTGCCCCCTCAGGTTGATTCCCCTTGTGCCAAACTCCTACATCACTCTCATCATTAACATTTCAAAATCCAAATTCCCAAATACAATATAAATTCCATGGAGGTGGGACAAGGTCTCTCTGGTTCTCCAGGTCCCCATGCATGTGTCCCAGGGCCTAGCTCATGAGATGAGGAACCATCTCGGTATGTCTAGGACTGCCCTGGTTTGAACACTACCCGTCCTGTGTCCTGGAAATCCCCTCTTTTCTGAATAAGCGAGGATGGTTTGTCACCATAAATTATACACTCAAAGACTATCTATTGCATGACAAGCACACATTCCCCTCAAGAACATCACAGGAAAGCTAAAATGAAAAAGGCACACACACATACACACACAATTAGTAGAGGCCAACAACTAAATACAAAATTACTTAACAAGATTCTCTGCAACGTGAATCACCAGAAAAGTTTCAAGAAACAAAGTTAATTCCCTTTAGAAGGCAAGGTGGTGAGGACAGTCTTTTTGGAGACTAGTGCCCTTCCCTGCAATCTACTCTGTTGCTCAGTACTCTTCCAAATGATTTGAAATGTCATAAAGAAAAAAAATGCTCAAAATAAATCTGGCTACTGGCAAATTCAATTTTAAATTTGTTATTAAGTTCAAATCATCTTTTTCCCTGAATGCTCCTCTATTTCAAATTTTTGTGGAGGATTTATAGGACTTTAGAACTCAAATTGAATGGGTCTAAGGAATGTTGCTGAGTATCCCTCCTAATATTTAATGGGATGTCTTCTAATACTGCATACACACGCAAAACATTTTTGTATTTATATTATATATAAATCCTGACTTTTGAGTATTATGCAATGCAAGTAAATCTATATTTTCTACTATAATACACATTTGTAGTTATTTACGTTTGTTTCATGTGTTCTTATTTGCATATAACTGTACTTACTGAAATATTTACCACACAGAAACACACACAGCTTACCATCTTTCCCTTGAATATAATCCATCAAACATCAATAATTTTTCTCAAGATACCTTCACTCTCAGTGACTCCATGTGGTGACAACCCGAGCCCAGGAAATCTCACTAGCAGGTCTTCTGCACAGCAGAGGCTGCCAGAACCTCTTGGTACCAGGTCCACAGTGTACTCACCTGGCCACACAGAAATCCATGGATCAGCGAGGACAGGTGGACCCTGAGCCTGGTTTCACCTCAAACTTGAGCTCCACGGATGCTTCTCGTGTCTGAGGGGGGAAAAAAAGGCGCAAACAAGATTTTGAGGCCTTTTATAGGGTGTTGGATGGAAAGTTCACCCCATTCACTCTTCTTTTTTTGTATTTACTGATTTAACTGTAACTGTTGGCTGTGACTGGATTTTCCCGATTCCTATCCAGCCACCTGCTCCCCAAGATGGGAGAAACCAGCTTCGTGCTGTCTGCACTTGACTCGCTCAACTCACTTGGCTGGACAGAGACTTTTTGGTGACTCCGGACCCTTTAAACAAGCTTGTCATTTAGGGACCCTGTAAGTGACTCGGCTGACTTGTCAAAAATTTCCACACTTCATTCAGGGCTCGGGAGATTTTCAGGCCCTGGAGCAGGTCTCCCAACCTCGGCACCACTGACATTTGGGGCCGGATAATTCTCTGTCGGGCCGTCCTGGGCCCTGGAGGACGCTGAGCAGCATCCCTGCCTCCCCCTCTAGATGCCAGGAGCGCCCCATTTGTAACAACCCAAACACCATCTGCAGATGTGGATAAGCCCCCTGGGGACAAAATCACACGGAGGACGATGACGGGGACTCTGAAGAGGGGACGGCGGCGCCCGGAGCCAGGAGGAACAGCAGCCTCGGGAGCCCTGAGCAAACAGCCCAGGGGAAATGGGGCTCCGGGAGGACGGAGGGAAGCCGGGCCCTGACGGGGCTGCCCGCGGCACAGGCCCCTACCTGGACCGTGACTGGAGCCGGGACCGCCTGCCGCTCACTGCGCCCCGCCCCTTCGGCCAAACGTCCAAGGGTATCCTGTCCGCGCGTAGAAGAGGGGACACATTGCGTAGACCCGCCGCTCCTTCCACGGCGACGCCTGCGCTTCCACTTTCAGTCTCGGGCGGTCGTTCGGGGAGGACGAAGGTTTGGGGGCTGTGAGTTGACGCGGCGAGCGGGGCGGGGCCGCACACCCCAGCCTCGGGGCAGGTGTGTAATTTCTAGAGTGAGTGCGAAGCTGGAAAGCGGGCTGCGTCAGCACCAAGTACAGGGACAAAATCTAGGGGCGGAGCTGTGCGCAGGAACCAGCTCTAGGGGCGGACTGTGGGCGGGGATAAGGGTGTGAGTGACTCCAGGACCGGGGGGGCGGTTCTGTGGGCAGTGGGCGGGGACCAGGCTGTGGGCGGAACCAGGCCCGAACGTTGTGGGCGGAGACCAGTTCCAGGGCCAGGAAGAGGCGGGGGTGTGGCTGGAATAAGTCAGACAGACTACACAGGTGGAGGAAATCAGCTCCAGGTGCGGGGCTGGAGGCGGGGATCTCCGTGGACCCCTAGACTGTACAGGTAGCTGGATGTTGAACAGCTGTTCTTCAATCCTTTCCCCACGTTTACACAGCCTAATAGAATGATGGGCCCATATTTAGAATTCTAAATATTTGTGCGTGTTTGCTCTTTTTAATTTCGTTAAAAAATTGTATCATATATTTACATTTCTCTACAACTTGCTGTCCCAAGCCAGTAGATAAGGATATAACGCTATTTTAATTTTAAAAATCTGGGGGGAGGGAGGCCACTACATCGTAGATGCACATGTAGGAAAACTTCAAAGAGCGGTACAAAGTCAATAAAATATTCTCACTCTACCACTGTCTCCCAGTCCTTTTGCACAGAGATAAACGTCCTTTCCTCCTCTATCCTTCCAGACATACTGTGTATATGTGGGACGGTGTATATGTTCAAGCCCAAGAGGGATGTCCCCAAGCAAAACATTAAGTCCATGAATTGTCTCAAGAGTCAGAAGTTACTGAAAAGAGATTTAAATTTCTGGTGGAAGGAGATGAACCAGTGATGAATCCATAGGAAGACAACAAAGAAACAAGAGAATTTTACCATTTAAAAGGTCAAAGGAAAAAGTGAGAAGGAAAATGTATTCATAATATCTGATGTAACACATCTCTCGATAACATTTGTATGCTATAAAATTGTAAACACTTATGTCATAAAACAGTAGACATTGAATTCTGATTTATCCTAATTCATTAAATAGTTATATTGGGCAAGGGGAATTATGTTTTTAACATATGTAAGAACACTTCATGTTGATTTTTTCAGAGAAGAAAGAAAATATAAATAGTCAAAAGAGGAAAAATGAAAGAGCTGTATGAATAGCTAATTTAGAAATATAGATTTTCAACCAGAAAATTAAAGAAGTTGTTTTTGGAACCAGAGTCAAGAGTGGGGAAGGTAGCTTTTCATTATCAGGCTTGAAGTATTATTGGAGAGATGTGCGTATACATACACACACACGCACACACACAGGAGCCTGAATTTGTATTCCAAAGGGATCTAACTCTACAAAGAGTTTGTAAAAAGGATTCACTTTACAACAGTAGAACGTATTTTGAAAACTACAGACTTCAAGCATTAAAAAAGCTGTCATCATCCCGGTGGAAAAATGAATGAGGCATCACTTTCCCACCGACATGGTGATAAGCATTTTACATACATTACTCTTGAGCATTTTCACAGCAACCCATAAGGAAGATGGTATTATCTATCTCCATTTTGCAGATGAGGAAATTGGTGACAACATATTGCTAAAATTTTCATATAAGTTCTCAATAGATATTGTTTTATGTTAAAATTGTTTATTGAATTTTCTTTTCATTAATAAAATGATATGTGCCATTCTTACAAATAAGCAAAGGGTGTGTAAAAACAATTTAGCAAAATGACAGTTTTCTTTTGATGTAATTAAATATAACAATCATTTTATTATTCTTCTGCTCTCTGCCTCACATCTACGAAGATATTTCCTATCCTAAAGGCTTACTAGAAAACTCTACTAAAAATCAAGAATCAGGGAATACCTGTATTATGCAAGGTTCCTGAATACATGCAAAAAAAGCCATTATAACAAATTTTTGCACGAAAATCTTAGCTCATTCATGAACTGATAACAACACAAATCATGATTAGGCAAGGTATTTCTGTAGAATGACAAATATTTAAACTTTAGACATTTAGAAAGGTAGGTCATTACAGTAACTAATGTGTATAAGAAGAATTTTTTCAAACTCACTAAGTGCCAGGAAATTGTTTGACAAAATGCACTGCAATATTATTCACAATAGCCAAGAGATGGAAACTACCTAATTGTGCATCCGTGGGTGAAAGGATGAAGAAAATCTGGGGAATCTATACAATGGAATATTAATCAGCCTTAAAAAGGAAGGAAATCCTGTATTCAGAATTGCTTGCCCGGATCATTTCAGTAGCCATGTGCTTTCTTGCTTAGTCCCCTCTTGTCCATTCGCCAACCAGACACCAGGGTGATCCTTTTACGATGTAAGCGCCGCGACCTCTAATGGATCCCTAAAAGAGATTCTGGAGGTAGACTGCCTGGGTACCAGCTGTGTGACTTTGGTCAATTATATAACGTCTAATATTCCTCATCCATACAATAGGGGTTAATAGTATTGTCTCCATAGCATTGTTGTGAGGATTAAATGAGTGAATACATGTCAGATGCCTAGAATGTGCCTGGCACATGGTAAGGCAACATGAAAAATTTAACTGTAATTATAACCAAATTAAATATTGTGATGGCCTATTAATTAAGTTGAACCATATGAAATTTCCAATATTCAACCATTTTGACCCATTATTATTGTTGAATAAATGATAAAACTCAGTGAAGTCAGGTTGTGTAGAGTCAAAAAGGATCGGATAAATGAAAATATTTTTAGAAAAATAAGCTGAAATAGATTGCTTTGCAATTTACAAAACAGTTTCTCATACTTTGTTTCATTTAATCTCTATAGAATGCTTTTCAGGGTATTATTACCACTGTCTCTAAAGGAGTAACTGACTTTCCCCAAATCACACCACATTAAATAACACAATTAGAGTGGAAACATCATTTCAAGTATAAATCCCATATGATATTTTGTTTCTCCTTCATAATAACATCTGTCCTCTCAAGAAAGTGAGGAAATAATGCTGATTCATAGGAACTTAGTCTTAAAGAGACATACTCTCAGATGATAAACACTTTGTCTTTGAAACAGGGGTGTTGCGAGAATAAACTTGGGACCAATGCTTTCTGGGTTTTCAAGTCCATGATTAGAGTTCTGGGAAACAGTAAAAGTAGGGAAAGGGTGAAAAATAGTCCAGAATGAAAAAAGTTTGACGTATGTGTAACTTTATTGATCACCTCAAGTTTCTCTTTTAGTTTTTGGTCTGTGTCACCCTACTAGAATATAAATGCTCTTAGGATAGATCACTGCTATCGTGCAGCAAGTGGTAGGCGCTGAGTAAATATTTATTAAAGGAATGAAAGTGGCCTTGAATACATCTGCTCTTTACTCACCAGAGAACAGCCCCATAGCAGGCAAATGGCATCATTAACAAAATTTTAAAAATCATATCCTTATTAGCTCATAACCATGGATACAAGGCTCCCATTTATTTCATACTTTCTAAGTACTTCAGCATTCTGTTATATTAGGGAGTGTTTCCACAGCCTTGCTGTAAAATAAAGCAAGACTTTCTGGCCCATTGATTGCTGGTTCCAGCAAGGCCCATCCCTATACTTACCTCTAAACAATTAACTATAGATTTGTTATCCCAATGAACTGCGATTTGGTATGGAACCTGTTTTATCAGTGTCATGCAAAAGTAGATATTTGATATGTCTTTAAGTGGTGATATGGATAATAATGTTGATGCAGAAGAAAACTAAAAATTCTCTCTGGTCTTTGTCAAGGGCATGTGGGTGAAGGGTATCTTGGAGTCACTGGATTTGAGAACTCAAAAAGACTCATCCAACTCTTCATGTTACAGGTGAAGAAAATGAGGTCTAAAGAGGTTGAGAGATTTGACCAAGACTAATTCCTGTGACTAGAGAGCAATCCTCTGATTCTCAGCTGGCCACATTGCATAACATCTCCAGCTCCAAACAGCCACAAGAAGCAAGTCTGTTGATGTCCAGCTAGAAATGATTCCCCTTCACGTTTTTACTTTCTCTCTCTTAGATGCCTGCTCTGCCCTGACAAGGAATTTATCTGATGTTTACGCTACACTTAAGAAGAGGAAAATACTCATGGGAAACACTATTGTGATTCAGTGTGGCACTGGAGAGCACAGTCATGAAAAAATGAGAATCAAAAGAATAATAGGTACATAATATTAGAGAAGAAGAGAAAATCTATTATTTTAGTGGGACATAACTTATAAAGTTTAGAACTGGTAAATAAGTGGAGGAATGCGAAAGGAAGCTAGATTCCTATATGAAACTTCAAAAATACTGTGACATGAGCAAGAATTAGTTTAAACATGTTAATAATTATTCCATTCATAAGAGCAATGAATTATTTAAGATAAGTAGTTAAAATAATTGGAACTACACATTAATTATATGAAGAAAATTATAAAGAGATACAAAGCATGTAAAAGCTCAGGTTAAATGGAGAGATATACTATACTTGTGACTGAAAACAGTGTTTCAAAGATATCAGTTTTCCAAACATTATTCAGATTCCATATGCTTCAAATCAACTTTTAAAATGATGCAGTATTTGTTTTATAGACTAAAAGATATCCATTTGTAAAATAAAACACTGGACCATCAACTAACATTATTCACAAGTAAATCATTCCAAATGGATTATAGGGCTAAAATTAAAAGTAAAAATCCACCGCATATAACAGTGATGGATGACAATATAGAAGAATATCCATAATCTTAAAATTAGTGAAGATATTCTTAATATATATGCTTAAAGATGTCTGGTTCAAAAGAGGAAGGAGTAAAAGTAAAATGGAACATGATATGGTCTCTGTCTTTCAGAGACTTAATCTAGAGAAGAATATTCCAGTCTATGATATTGGATAAAGAAATAGAAATCTGTGATAATTACACAAATAATGAGAGGACATATTTATATGGTAGCATAATGTATCAGTTAGGTTCTGCTGTATAACAAAATATCCTAAAAATTGGTAGCTTCTAATAAGAATAGTTTATTTTTTCTCAAAGTTCTGTGGGTTAACTGGGAAGTTATTTTGATCTGGACCTATTGGTGGCTCAGCTGGGATTGAATGGTCTAGGACGGCCTTACTCACATATCTGATTGTTGACTTGAAGTCACCTGGAGTGATGGAGATGTGCAGTCTATCTAGACTCATTCACATATTGATGGCCTCAGGCTTCCCAAGCGCAGCCAGAGAAGGAGAAGTACCAACAATGAGCAATTGTTTTTCAAGCCTTTGCTTATGTCATTTGCTAATGTCCCATTGGCCAAAGCAAGTTACAAGACCAAATCTACCCAGAGTCAACGTGGGATGCTATGACCAAACAGACAGAGGGAGAGGACTAATGTGTGGCCATTTTTGCAATCTTTCACACATAATTTTAGAGGAGAATTAGTATGAATGTTTATGTATTTGTTCATTTGAATGACAGAGGAAAATTGTACAAAGCCAAAAGAAACGTAAAGCAAAAAATTAAGCAGAGATGTAAGGTAAGTTTAGTTGGTATTTAAAGTGGGTCTGCAAAAATGTGGTAGTTTATTTTTCAAGTGTATGCAAGTTCTTGTGACCTATGAAAATAACTTACATTTTGATTATTTTCTCCCCGAATGTGTTTTATTCGTTAACACTGTTGAAGTGTTTCTCTCTGGCCTTAGGAAAATAACGTAGCACTTGGGAGCAAATATGCAGCCTAATAGCCCCACACTGGAGGCCAAGATGGAGAAGACCACCACGGCCACCATGACCTTGCCCTTGGTGCTGTGGTAGACAGGGAGGAAGGTGATCCAGACACTGCAGAACACCAGCATGCTGAACGTCAGGAACTTGGCTTCATTAAACGTGTCAGGCAGGTTCAAGGCCAGGAAAGCCACTGTGAAGCTACCCAGGGCCAAGCAGCACAGGTGTCCAAGGACAGTAGAAGGCAGTGACCGAGCCCTTGTTGCACACGATGAAGATGTGGCGGTGTTCAGAGTGTGCATCTGTGTCAATGAAGGGAGGAGAGGTTCCCAGCCAGATTCCACAGAGACTCAGCTGGATAAAGGAGGAGATGGGAATGATGAAGTTAGGTTCCTCTGACACCAACCACTGCCTCATCCTTCTCCTTGGTGCAGTAACCTTGAAGGCCACAGCCACAGTCATAGTTTTGGCCAAGACACTGAAAACTGCCACAGTAAATACAACTCCAAATGTGATTTGTTGAAGACTGCAGGTGGCTGTGTTGAGACGACCAATGAAGAGTAAGGAGCAGAGGAAGCAGAGGGTGAGGGAGAAGAGCAAGATGTAGCTGCGAGTCCGATTATTGGCCTTGACTATGGAAGTGTCTTGGTGCTTCACAAAGACCCCCAGCACCACAGCTGTGAGGAGAGAAAAGCACAGAGCTGTGCAGGCCAGGGCCATCCCCAAGAGGTCCTCATAAGCCAGAAAGGTCACAGCTTTTTGGAGGCAGCGATCTTGCTCTCTGTTGGCATACTGATGATCTGGACACTTCACACACTGATCCATGTCTGGGGAGAGATGCAAAGTGTCCTCAGCCCAGGCTCAGTCATTCTCTCTTATTTGCATGCGCCCAAAGAAGACATTGGGTAAGTTTAGCCAATTGTCTTCCTTTGTTGCTCCAGGCACCAAATAACAGAATGTTCTGCAGAGAACCATTCCCAGTTAATACTGCCCATCTTCTTTCTGGTTAAGTAAACAAAGCTATTATCCTTCTCAGTAATTATCTTGCATATTCATGAATGCTCTTTTTTCTCAGCAGAAAACCAAAAGTCCTCCCTGTCTCTCTAAGCTGTACCCCTGTAAACTATGGCCTAGATTTACTCATTCAATGAGCAAGCAGTTATTGGAAAACCTCCATGAGCCAGATAATATGCTACATTCTAGGGAAACAGAGATGACCAAGTCATAGACCTCACTCCTAGGGAGTTTCAAAATAAGACCCTTTATACCATCTAAAATGATCTCCAGTACATTTCATCTTGATTTCGCTTCCACCACTTCTGTTAAGATTTTAGTCACTTCTCTCCTATGTTATCATAAGGTCTCTTTACTCTGGTTCCCTGCCCTTGTCCTGCATCACAAGTGATACTTCTACATGTAAGTGGAATCATACTTATCCTCCATTAAAAAATCCGACAAACTCTTAAGAAGACCAAAAAGACTGTATAACCTTGGTCTTGCCTACCTCTACTACCTCTGCTCTGATTTTTAAGATTCCCAAATCTTCATGTGGTTCTGAAAGTGTTCCGTGCCCACTCATCCCTGCAGGTATCAATACATGCTTTGTCCTTCTACAGGGGCATTGCTTCTTCCTCTTTACATCCCCTTAAATTCTCTCACTTTTCACGTTTAGAACTACAATCTGCCTGATAACGTTTTCTGTGGATGGTGTGAGTTAGGGTTGGCGAGTCATTGTCTTCTTCATGAAGACAGCCAATTTACCCAACATGGTTTATTGAAAAGGCTTTCATTTTCCCACTCCTCCTCAGTGTTTCCTTGTAAATCAGACGTCTATACGTGAGTCCCTATATGAGCAGTTTGTATCTGAACTTACCATTTGGTTCCGTTGATTTTCTTGTTTATCATCTTGATGAACCTCCTCTATTGTGATGCTATAATACTTGATGTCAGGTAGAGTAAGTCCTCCCACTCTATTCTTTGTCTTCAAGATTTTCTTAGCTAAGTTTTTCCTTTATCATTTCCATAAGAATTGTATCAATTGTAATTTCCACAGAACGGGTCAGCATTTTAGCTGCAATTTTGTGGAAGCTGTAGATTAATTTGGACAGTTTTGATATCTGTAGAATTTTAAGTCTGTTCAGTCACGAATTTCGTTTATCTCTCCACTTCTTTCAATCTTCCTCCATTTTTCTAAATGCTGTTCTATAAATTAATGGAGAGAAATCTTTTGAAAGTCTCATTAAAGTTATTTCTAGGTACTTCATACTTTAAGATGTTGTAAATGTCATTTTTTAAAATTTAAATTTTGAATGTTTTATGACGGGTAGATGGAAGCAAAACTTTGTATATTAACCTTGTATTCAGCCACCACTAAACTCAGTTAATGCATTAATTTATATGGATTTTACATTTATACCATAATATCATCTGAAGATAACATCAATTTTACTTCTTCCTTTGAAGTAAATTATTCCTTTTATTTCTTTTCCTGCCAATATTGTATCAGGCAAGACCTCCAGCAAAACGTCTAATAGAGGCAGTGATGTTAAACATTCTTCTCTTATCCTTGCTTTCAACAGTGCACCATAAAGTTCCATTCTGTGAATACTATGTATGGGAGTAAGAGAGTTTCCTTCTGTTCCTGATTTGGTAAGGGTTGTTTCTGTTGTTGTTGTTTGTTTTAAAATATGAATAGGTGTTTAATTTTACTAGTTTTTCTTACAGTTATTGAGATTATTATTTCTCTTTTTTCAGAGATTAGTATACTGAATTACATTGCATGAACCTAATTTGGTCATGATATGTCCTTCTTATAAAATATAGCTAGATTTGGAACGTTGAATTGATGTGATTTTTTTTTTATTTTAGAATAAATGAATTTAATCCAAGAAAGAGAGTGGCCTGTAATTTCCTTTCCTGCAATGATTTTGTTAGATTTTCGTACCAATGTTAATCTGGTCTCTCAAAGTGAGTCAAAAAGATTTCTGTATTTCCTATTCTCTGGAAGAGATTGAGTAGATGTATATTATTTCTTTCCTGAATGTTTGGGAAGATTCATCAGCTTTGTACCGAATAAATAGCCTACAATTCAAGTTTCTAGAAATGTTTTAAAGTATGGTCTCAATTTCTCTAATAGGTATGGAAATATTCAGATTTTTCATTTTTTCTTGAGACAGTTTTGTAACTTTTATTTGCCTGGAAATTTGTGAATTTCCTCTAGATTTTCATTGTATCAACATGATGTTATTTATGTTTTCTTCATGCTAAAAATTTTCCATATGATCTGCACTGATTACTCCCTTTTCAGCCTTGGTATTTTTTTGTTGCAATTTTTCTCTTTTGTTGAACATTAGTACTAGGATTTTATTGAGTATATTTGTCATTTATTAGAATCTAATTTAGTTTTATTTATCCTTTTGATGTTTGCCTTTTATTGTGTTAACACTTCCTCTAATATTTACCATTTTGTGTTTTCTATTTTCCTTTTGTTTAATTTTCTGCTCTTTTTCTAGCTTGTGATGAATGCTTAGAATTTAGAACTTCAACCTTTCTATATTTAAATATACACAATAATATATAAATATATATAATCTAGGCTTATATATTTCTCTCTAATGATAGTTCTAACTCCCCCCCATAAGATTTGATGAATAATATTTTTAATTGGAAATACATTCTAATATCCATCATAGTTTACTCATTAATCATCGGTTGTTTACAAGTGTATTTATTAATCTCCAAGCATGTAGGAATTGAAGTTAGTGGACGTAGTGTTCTTTAGATGTGCATATGGAACATATACCCAAATTTACCACGTGCCAAATGTGCATGTGGAAGCTTTATCCAAATTGACGATATGCCAGACTATATCATCAATCTCAGTACATTTCAAAAAAATTGAAATTATACAAAAGATGTTGTGAAAATAAGCTTCATATCAATCACAAAAATAAAATTAGATAATGCCACCATGGAGGTTATTCCAGCATTGCACCATTTAATATCATAAATCTGAGTAATTCCAAGATGTTAATTATGGTATGAAAAATCTTCAGTGTTGGTTTTCTGTCCCTCTTCTACTTCATGACCCAACTCCCAAACCCACATTGTCTGTGTTCTAGTCATGTTGAACCTTTACTCAGTTCCCTAGAATATTAAATGCAGGGCTAATTTGCCAGTTTCTGCCATTTCTAAGAATTCCACCAAGAATTTAATCCGCCTTCATTAGTCTGATATAATACTAATGCTACTGCCTCTATGAAGAAGTCCATGGCACTTCCCTCCCCACAAACATATATCCTATCACTTATTTCATCCCATGGGTCTCTGCGTACCTATATTGCAGCCCTATGTCACCACCTTGAATTCACATCACTACATGTTGTCTCCCCTACTCACCTGTGAACTCAAGGAGATCAGGGACCAAGCTGTACCATAAGCTCATTGTACACCATGGAAATACTTACTTCTTAAATCAAACACAACCTTCTGAGCTCCTGCTCTGTGCCAAGAACAGCACCAGACACTGGAAAGATAAGGATTTGTTCAATGTGATCTAAATGTAGCTTTAAAGAAGATGAAAAGTAAGGACTTACAATACCATGTATTAGATTCCGTGAGAGAGATTTAAGTTAGTTACTGTGGAGTGGTCATAAAGGGTTTCCTTGAGATGATAATGTCTGCAATGATGTTAAAATGAGTAAAGCAAGCTAGTTCAAGGTAGAGAGAGAGTGTATCATTTTCGGAGGAAATATTATTGGCTATAAAAGTTAAATTACTTAATGGAGGAAGGAAACATTTTGACCCTGCAGTCCTCATCCAGAGCTTTTCTGTTTCTTTGGGAGAACGGTGCATACAAAAGAGAGGTGGAGAGCCAGCCCTGATGGCCTAGTGGTGAAAGGTCAGTGCTCACCACTTCAGTGGCCCAGGTTGGTTTCCTGGTCATGGAACCACACCGTCTCTCTGTGAATTGCCATGCTGTGGTGGTGGCTCACATAGAAGAACTAGAATGATTACGACTAGGATATGCAACTATGTACTAGGGTTTTGGGGACAATAATAAAAGAGGAAGATTGGCAACAGATGTTAGTTAGCTCAGGACAAATGTTTCCCTTCAAAAAAATAACAGATGTGGAGAATGTCGCTGCAAGGCATATACTCACCTATCTCATTGGAAATCTCATCTCTTGGCAGGGAATGCAATCAAAACAACAGGCAGCCTTGCTCTCCTGAGTGCTCTTCCTGAATCCCGGACTGCAACTCTCACTGCATACAGAGTGTGGAGTCTGGAGAAAATCAGATAACACTTGATAACAGCTGTGACTTTTACCTAATTTTCCAGTAACTAGAGTGTTTTAGAGTATTGAGTCTTAACAAACGTAATCTTGAAATATCTAAATCCAATTCATTGGTTGGATGCCATGCTTATTGTATGATATAAAACACTGGTACACCTCAGACATATTGTGGATTTGTTTCCAGAGGACTGCAACAAATCAAATATTGCAATAAAGTGAGTCACGCCAATTTTTTGATTTCCTAGTGCATTAAGAAGTTATGTTTACTCTATACTGCAGTGTAATAAGTGTGCAATAACATTATCTCTAAAAAACATGTACATAACTTAATTTTTTTTAATTTATTCCTAAAAATTACTAACCACCTTCTGAACCTTCAGCAACTTGCAGCCTTTTGCTAATGAAGGTCTTGCTTCCATCTTGGATTATTGGTAAAAGAAAAAATTACTTCAGTTGGAAGTGAATTGTTAAATTCCCATATGTGACCCTTTATGAAGCTCTGAGGGGGCACAAAGCCCCAACAAGAGTTTGGTTATTCACGTGTGGTGTAAGTAATTATGATTGGGTTCAATCCACCTCAGTAATTCCCGTGTCCCACTCAATCACCTCCTCAGATAAAGACAATTCTTGACCACGTGGAGCATGTTGGGAATATTCTCCTACTTTCACCTTAAGTCCAAGACCTTCGGGAAAATTCCAAAAGTTGAGAATGGTTTACTCTGAATCTGATTTTCCTTCATCAGCCAAATTCACTGAGTCACCAGCAGGATTGTTAAATTCTATCTTCCTCATAAGGGGGTGCAGCTAAAAGAGACACATCATCCTGTGGTAAAGTGGGCCCGGGTGTTAAAGAGAAAACCCTGAATTGGGGACAGCCTTTCATTGTCTGTAATCCTTGCTTCATAATGTAACTTTATTACAAGTATCCAATGAAGTAAAGCAAATTAAATCATATGGAGAATTAAAATATCATAACGTTTCTAAAATATCTGTTAGTTTCAAGAGAAAAAGCCTAAAGACAAGAATATCAAGACGATCAGTGGTGATAGGATTCAGACAAATCTCGAGTACAAGGTACAATCTAGCCACCCTCATGCATTCTCTGAATTTTCCCAGACCATCAATCTGCAAAATGATGTTAGCAATACCTAAATTTGTTGCAGAATTAAATGAGATCATTTATGTAAAGTATTCACTATGATGTTCAGCACAAGATAGGCACATAAAGGGTAAGTTCTCTTCTTCTTGGCATTGAAGAGCTTCATTGGAGAAGGCAGGATAGTCCCTATTGAAAGGTTAGGCCGGCAGAATGTTGGGATCCTTTGTGACACAAAGCATTGATATTGACTCATAGCTTACTTCCTCGTTTCCACTAGAACCTTCTTGTAGATGACTTACTACCCAAGACTTGATTTACCTCCTAGAGAGTGAAACAAGTACAGAAACTCTTGTGCTTTTCTTGGAGAAAGAATCCTAACTGCTTGGTTTGAGCACCTGTGGAACCCCATAAGAAAGTCACTTTTACGAGTGTACATGTTGTTAAGGGGTAGAGACTTCACCTGCCAGGGACAATACCCCAGACATTTCCCACTTCCCATTGGCTGCCTTTCTGTATGTTGAAGAAGCATCTTGTGAAGGCTCCAGGCCACAGCATACACAGCATTTTACACACTGTAACTCCATTCAGTAATGGTTGTGTCAAAAATCTGCCAAGGCAACCATCCCAAGGAGGCATTGGGTGGACAAATCTCCAGTGTTTTACAGTCAGACTCAGAAATCGTGCAAGGAATAAAGGGGAACCACAACATTGTGAGGTAAACGTCTTCTGGATATTTGGAAGGGTTAACTCTCTGGATAAATTTTTCAAAGCCAGGGACCTCACTATGGTGGTGTGAAAAAATGAGAGTCCCATGGAATGAGTCAAGGATGAAATCTCTCACTGTGGATAAAATCCCACTGTGATGTCGTGACCCAGACTTTCTATATCACTAAATACTCCCAAGTAGAAAAGCTCAAGCTTATGAAAGAGTTGACATCACCAGAAATGATAGCCACATTCCCTTCTGTTTCCTATAATTGCAAATCATATGGCCATGTCCTTGAGTAATATGACCTTTCAGTGACAGGGATCATTTCCACAAAGGCTGCACAGATTCAATTCCTGTAAATCTCTCCTCTCAAGTCTGAGAGAAACTCAACATCTTTCTTGTCTTCCAAGATGACCAGCCCCACCCAGCTCCAACTGAAATGAAGCAGCAAAGAGACCATGCCAATGGCTAGAGATGTGTGCCTGGGGGCCATCTAATAGAGAGATGGAAACTGCTCATCATCATTCAGGGTAAGATCAAAAGGACCATAGGTAAGCTAAAAGGAAAAGAAAATTGGAAGCAATATGAGGACGATGATTGGCAAAAATCAGAGTCTCAGTCCTGAAGGCTGTTCAGCAACACCTGGAGTGGTAGAAGGGGACAATTGCTCATTTCATTTTCTAATCATTTTCCACTCCCTGAAAGCTTTCTAGAAAATAAGATCAGTCAGTGTTCCAGGAAACTGCTTTCTCTCCTTCCACCTCAACCTGCTCTCTACTCCAAAGAAAGGAAATGTCATACCCCATCAATGTCCTGTACACCTACCCTTTGAGATCATATCCTTTGAGAGATGCACAAACCCAGTGTCCTCCTCTCTTCCTTTTTAGGCACCTGAGAATGGCACCAAAGGAGACATGGTTTCATCTCTCCCCATCCCACGCAGTCTTACCTGTGGAAATTTGTACAGTTCCAGCAGTGTTCCAATCTGGGCAGAAATTGCCCAGGTGGTTCCTGTAAGGACCGCTAGAGACTTGCTGTCTCTCCTGCAGTTGTAATTAGGGATGTCCTTGCCCAACTCTGAAAGCCAAATCAGGGACCTCTCCAATGTCCTCCGTTCACTGGGCAGGGCATTATAGAGATCAAATTCCAGAGACATGTTGGGCAAAATATGAGGGTTCCTGTTGATTTCCTCAATGGCAAAAACCAAGGACAGAACATACTAGTAGTTCTTGTACTGAAACCTACATAGAGGGATAGGGATCCTTAGGGAAAATACTCAAAATGACTTCCTTCAAATGCAATACAATGACTTTATTAAAATGAATTTACTATTGACTCGAATGTCTGTGGCAACAGATGGTTCTCCTGAAGCCTTAGAATTTATAACTAAAGGAAATCACTTGACTCCAGCTGTGGAACGTCCTTACTGAATTCCACACTCATGAAAGAAACTGGTTAAATACACAGAAGAAAGTACAATGAATGGAAAAACAGATCACATTCAGATTAGACTTGTAAATGGCTCTGTGGTTCAGGATCCAAAATGCTTGTTTATATGAGCACACCATTAAATCTTTCCTAGAAGAGCAACAATATTAGCATGAGATTGGACATAGCCCTGGGGAGGAAGAGTAATTGCAACTGAAAGATACGTGACAAGCATAGATGCATGACATGTGCACCTTGAGAATGGTGCAACAGAAGGCTGTCAATCAAATTGCCTAAGCCTCTGCCCCTTCAAACCTGTGTGTCTGCCACCATCAAAACCAGGAAACTAAGGTGAACTTCAGAGATCCAATGAAGGAAGAATCATCAACAGGCAGGAACAATTGACAGAATCAAGAAGGACTGAAAGGACTAGAAACACTTAGGAATCTAAGAGAGAGAGCATTGTAAAGTTTAAAGAGCTTCTCATCCATTTCTTATTTTAAAAATATAAAATTAAAATTAATCGTTAACTGTACCTATTCCTGATAGCCCATATTGTCTTCATCTTTTCTACAGACTTTCTACACACAAATAATACCTAAGCCAAAGAAAATTCTCTGCATTTCTATTGCCTGGGATCTGTAATAACATCAAGAATAAAATAGAGCAGTCACTTGTATTTATTTCAAGTGTTCTATTATTTGAGGATTGATTAGTACCCTAGTTCATGCTCACTGCTTGTTAATGTTCCCCGTGTCCTTGTGAAGAATAGGTGTTCTTCACTTGTTGGGTATAGGGTTCGATGTGCATCCACTAAATCAAACTTGCTAATTTATTTTTCAAATACTCTATTATTAGATATATGTTATGGTTTGTCTCAGAGGAAAGTTTAAATTCTTCACTATGATGATATATTATTTCTCCTCTTGCTCTGCCTCCTTCTCCTATACTTCCTCCTCCTCCACCTTCTTTTTCTTCTTGTCTTCTCCTCCTTCTCCTTCTCCTTCTCTTCCTTCTCCTCCTTCCTTTCCTAGTTGAGGCTATATTATCTTCACATGACATCGTGTGTAGTATAACAACGACTATGTCTTCATGATCAGTTGAACTTATATAGCATTGGGGATTAACCACTTAATTCCTAATTATGCTTTTTTCCTCATCTGTTTTTTCTGATATTATTATAGCTACCCTGGGTTGATTTTTCATTGG
Source organism: Diceros bicornis minor (assembly GCF_020826845.1). Classification (NCBI taxonomy): domain Eukaryota; kingdom Metazoa; phylum Chordata; class Mammalia; order Perissodactyla; family Rhinocerotidae; genus Diceros; species Diceros bicornis. The sequence goes on along the minus strand of NW_026691211.1, from coordinate 104,040 downwards.
TATTTTCCTAGCATATCTTTATATCTTCTATTATATTTTGAATTTCTAGTTTTCCATGTTTTTTAGTTTTCACATCTTCTAAACAAGATACAGCTAAATTTGTCATTGTCGCATCAAATTTAACTATCTGTATTTAAGTGGAGAATTTATTCCATTTACATTTGTTGTGATTATTTATATCCTTGTTTTGCTCCCACTATCTATATGTTTTCCTTCTATTTTTTCCACAAGTTTTGTTACGTTATTTCCCATTAAATTTTATTGATTTATACTTGTTTTCCATATTCTCTTGTATCTCCTCTATTTGGGTGAGAGTTATATTCTCTACTTCTATTTTACCTCCAGCCCACATTGCCTGAAGCGGATATAGTTTCTTATCTCCTGAGAAATTTATAGACCCTTTAACTTTCAGTTTTACCCTCATGACTCACTTGTTTTTGTTGTACAGTATTTTATTTCTCTTTTTTCTTTACTCTCTCTCATCATCTCCATATCTACCTTATCTTTCATGTTTTCTAGTTCCTTGTCTTTCTATGCTGCATTCTGCTTCCTTCAGAATTCAAATTTAGTTTTCTATTCTCTCTTCTGTTGTAGAACTCATCTATGGAGTATTAAAACTCAACATTTATTTATTTTTCATCTCTTAAAGTTCTATAAGGCCCTTTGACAAATATATCAGATCATTTCTAGAGTCTCCTGTTTGATTTTGTTATTCCATTTTATGTCTTTCCATTTTTTATACACAGTTATGTTATATCTTGAAGTTGGTAAATGTAATATTGGAGGTTTTAGTGTGTAAATCTATTGTTCTATTTTTAATTTGTTCATGATTTGATGACTCTTAGCGACTATGGCATGTATTCCTTATTTGTTTGATGAACATTGATCATGAGCTCATTTTTGTCTGATTTTAATGTGTACAGAATGTAAGGCTTTAGTTTAGATTCTTTCCTCCAGGGAAGAATGTCACTGGTTTCTGCTCACAGTCATGTGAGGTGACACCAAGCTAAGTGACTTTTTTGTTTGACTCTCAACTAATCTGTGACTCCCAGATTCATTCCCTCAAGTCACTGGTGACTCAAAGACAAATCCTTTAATTAGAGGATCGTACTAGCCTTAGACAACAGGGTGAATCCAAATTTGTCTGGTGCTTTCAATTTCCTTCTTCTTTCCTTTGAGATTTGGCTTACTTCATGTGAACTCAAGAATGCAATAACATTATATTTTATGGAAGATAGTGTTATGTGGAGGGAAACCCCTTAGAGGTATCTAGTCCTCCATACTCCTAGTATTTCATTCTCTTGGATACTCCTTTGGATTTCTTTCTTTTAATACAAATTCTTTCTTTAAGTTGAAAGGAAAATAAATTTTAAAATCAAACATGTGACCTTGGGAGCATAGAAATAACTTACACGCTATTCAACAAAATAAGTTTATGATATAGAAAATTTTATAGACCAGTAATGTATGTATGGATTAGGTACATTTAACTGAAACTGAGAACCTCTATTTAGAACATATTTAATCAAATTTTAGGAGAATCATTGTGAGGCACACTCCAGGAACATTCTGTTTCCGTGAGGTGCACACACACTACACATATACCTGATGGTCATGTGACAAGCCATGTTATGGCCAACTTTAGTTCAACTTAGTTCAGATGTTATATGATCAATTAAACTTGAAGAAGGGAGAGTGTCCAGAATGTCCAGAAGCCCCATGTGTTCCCAATGTTAGAGCATTAAATACTGAGAACAAGGAAGATTGGGGCAGGTGTTGTAGAAACAAGTTGCAATGTCTAAAGAGCAGAGAACAGCATCCACATTAAACTTTTTGCAGATTGTGTGAGACTTATGAAAATAAAGCACTCCTTTCTGAGGAAAAATGAAGAACGTTTGTGTGTCAGTTGGGGCCTCCAAATGCTGAGGTGGAGTTAGGAGTACAAGAAGATTATTGTGGCATAACACCTGTGAAGAATAAAAGGATTGGGTAGGGACAGCCCTCACACTGAGACACGGATTTTACTGCCTCTGAAATAAAAAAATAAGAAATGTTTGGCACAGGAACTTCCAATCACAATGTGGATATGCTAGTCCTCCAACACCACTCGAGACCTACTGAATCAGAATGTCTTGGGTGGGGTCCAGCAAACCTTCTGTGTTTTAACAAGTCCTCTAGATAATTCAGATCCATAATCAAGTTTGAGGATGACGAGTTTCAAAAAAAAGCACCATACCCAAGAAGTAAACACTGAAAAAGTAAAAAAATTGTCTAAGTACTTTGTGTTAATGTGATTTTTTAAAATGCAAAATACAAACTACTTTAAAGAATGTGCATAAAATTTAAAACCATCTTGAACCAAGAGCTTAATCTATACCTAGAGACAATGAATTTGAGGAAAAAGAAAAGAAGTAAAATACTAATTAATTTTTCATCCAACATTAAGGAGTCAGTGAGGCAAGACTTCAGATTCTGGGTTCTTCTTATTTCTCAAATTAAAAATATTGTAAAATAGGGGCCAGCCTGGTGGCATAGTGGTTAAGTTTGCACACGCTGCTGGTGGCCTAGGGTTCGTGGGTTCAGATTCCGGGTGCGGACTTATGCACTGCTCATCAAGCCATGCTGTGGTGGTGTCCTATGTAAAGTAGAGGAAGATGGGCATGGATGTTAACCCAGGGCCAATTTTCCTCAACAACAACAACAAAAAAAATATTTCTAAAATAAAATGTGAAAAAGATGTATATATCCAACATGGTGGAGAAAAGTTTAATAAGGAAAATTACTTTAAATGGAGCAAAACTAGGAAAAAAGAAAAAAGCAAAGTACGAAATTTAAAAGTAGAACCACAGAGATAATGCTACATATATTCATTATAGAATACTGAAGTTACTTTAATCATTTTTTCAATATTGAATGTTACTCAACATTCCACGAAGACACAGGAAAATAACACTGACACAGATGCTGAAAGAAAGGGGATTGTCACTGATATTCCATACATGTGCTCACAAATTAAAGGAACAACTAATATGAAACATTTATATATGAAGGTGTATAATGGTACACATATCTGAAGGCAAAATATTTAGGGAATAAAAGGTGGGTAGCAGTCAAAAAGTATATGTTCAATCATATATTTAAAAAAAAGGATTTTAAAAGTATGAAGTAAAGTGAACCTAACTACAACCATAGAAAGAGTATTCAACTAACTTCTAAGTCTTCGTCCAAAAACAGTCACTATAGGAATCGTACATATTTTTAAACTTGATCTATCATTAAATATTTTTGGATACACACATATACAGACACACATGTGCCTGCATATAAATCTCAAACTTCCTACTCCAAAGCAAAGAAACCATATTATTATAACATTAGGTCCTATCCTCATCCAGCAAGCAATTTCTACATAGTAATCAATTCCTGAAGCCACCAGAAGAGAGATACATGGGCAACCACAGAAATTCTGACTCAGTAGCTCATCAGAGGAACAGGCAGATTTGAAGTCCAGTTCCTTAAACAACTTGCACGCAAAAATGTTCATTAACTGCCAACATATCTTAAACAAATCAGACAATTTATAAGCCACTAATCACTCTCATGAATAACTCTTTGGTCAAACAGGAAATCAAAACAATGATTAGAAAGGAATAGCAAGGAGCCCTGGAGAGAGACGAGAGAGAAAGGAAGAAGAGAAGAAAACTGTCTGTTCTGAGAGAAAATATCTAAGCATTAAATATCTTGAATAGTAAATAAAAAGGAAAGCGAGTGAATTAAACTCTCAAAACAAGGAGAAGGGAGAAAGAAAACATAAAAAAATAATTTAGAAAAAGAGATAGAAGCAGAAATAAGAGTATAAAACAAATATAAAATAAGTCCAGAGGAAAAGTAATCAGTCACTCTGATTCTTTGGGAAACTCAATAAAATACGCATCATTCAGACAAGTCTGATAAAGAAAAACTGTTTGAGGAAGACAAACATCAACAACATTAGGTGAGAAAATGGGACCAGGAGCGAAGTCAGAGAGAATGTTGTGCATCTGCACATGGAGATGCCTTTTGGGATCTCAATGATAAAGCTGCTTTTTAAATGAAACTGGAATTACTCAAACTGGCTCAAATAGAAAATTATACAAATGTTCTTTATGGTTTCAAGAGAGTTTTTAGGAAAGAAAATTCCAAATATATGGTGGGTTAGATGTGTTTACAGATGAATTGTTTCTAAAACTTAAGAATAGATGTTTACTCTACCGGGAAACTTCCAGAATATAGAATCAGAAGATATATCTCTATTAATTATGAAGTTAACGTGAGCCTGTTACCAGCACCAAAAAGAAAATGTGAGCAAGGAATCATCTTAAACAGACTATTAGAAAATTAGATAATTTTTTAATATCTTCACTTTTAATGTCCTCACCTTTCTGCCAGGAAAAAAACACAATATGCTCATGAAGTATATAAAGCATTTGATAAAATTTAGGATCCACTTCTCTAAAACACATTCTTTTTGGAGGACACTTCCTTAACATGCTTTTGTAAAAATAACTAACACCAAAAAAAAGCGCTCTCGAGCCCTTGCTTAAAACAAAGACAATAAGTCACAACTACAGACGGGTGAGGGACAGGCACACAGGGTCACTCCCACCCAGGGGCTCCTCTGTACAGGCTGGGATTCTCCCCCCAACAGATCTGAAGGTAGAACACTATGCAGCGGCAGCTGAGGCAGGAGGAAGGGCAGAGATGGTGGAGTATGTTGGTGGAAAGTGCTGTCTCACTAAGCTTCTAGCCCTGAAAATTGAACACTGAAAGGAAGAAAACTGGAAAATATAAAAACACTGTTCTCTCCTTTGAAGGAAGCAAGAAAGTCAGCGGGAAGAGACAGAGATAATAATGGACAGTTCTGGGAAGGTGGGGATGCCGGGGAAAGACAGGACAGGTGATGCAGAGCGCCCTGGTCTATCCGTCCACAGATCCCATAGGCATCATTCATCATAATAATCAAGCAGAATATAAATAAAGGTTCACTTACCTCTGCAAAGTGACATCCTTTTTAGGCTTCTTGATCCCTCTGTGTAAGAAATAAGTATAAAGGGGGAAAACCCACAAATAACCACATCTCCATCCTTGTATGCACTGGGTTCCATTCTCAAAAAGCAGTCAGGATAAGCCAAAGGACACACAAATAGAGGAAACTGCAGCAACAGGAAGAAGAAAATCAAAAGGAACTTCTTAGAAGCCTCTGCAAAGCCCTGCTTCTGCTTGAGGTGTCAGGCAGCAGAAGCAGAGGTGGAACATGCAGCCTAAGGAGATATCTACACATGTCACCTATAGTAACACAGACACAAATGCACACATGTGTATATGTTGTTTTTGTGGACTAGAAAAGCAATTCTAATGCCCCCCGATGCCTTTCAGCAGTCTCTTCCTCTCCCCTGGTGAGATCCAGACCCCTCTCTGCCCCGGGTCTCTGCATCTGAGGTCCTGTGTCCAGGTGAAAAACACCAGTTGGAAAACATGTTTGAGGAACATCCTATCCAGCCTTAGGCACTATGATTTCACCCGCGTCTCTGGATAGCAAGGCTCCAGGGACCACCTCCTCTTGGGCAGATGGGGTCACAAGCCTTTGTCAACAAGCCATCCACATGAATGCCATTTGCGATGCTGCAAAATAACTGCATCAGAGGATGTGATATCAAATATAAGGTGAAAGACTCAGAAAGTATCCATGTCAGTCAGGGCTCAGCCAAGAACATTCCAGCATCTCTCCCTCCAAAGTCCAAGATAGGGAGGGAGAGCTTGATACACCCAGGGCCCAGGACAGCCACAGGACATTCCATGTGGGACGCATACAGGGCTGCACACCAATCATGAGTGCAGAAACACCATAAGCACATGAATCCCTGCCTGGGGAAGCAACAGTCAGGCTGAATTCAGAAAATTCCAAATCCATAGCTCAAGATCAATGCAGAAATAAAGTTACATTTTTGATTCTTAAAAATCTTCCTTCTTTCCTCTTCCTCAGTTCTTTTAAACTTGTTAATCCCAGGGATCAATATGTTGTGATGATCCACTTCCACACCTTCAGCATTAGTTTCCTCCACTATTTATGCTGTTGTGAGAACATGGGACTATGTGGGAATTTCCTTTATTTTTCATCGTAAAGTGGAGGATACAAGCTGGAAAACACCTATGTTCCCATCACCCCAAACATCAATGACAAGGGCCACAGCTATACATCTATCTGGCCCTGGAGCACAGTGCACTTTTATGGCAGGAAAATGATTCTTCTGTTTGATACTGTAATGTAGGGCACAGGATACATTTCCCAAAACCCACAGAATGTACAAGACAAAGAGTGAACCCTAACGTAAACTATAGTTCTCAGTTAATAATGTATCAATCTCCTACCTGAATTATAGCTAATATACCACGATAATGCAAGATGTTAATAATAATGGAAACTGTGCTTGTGTGCAGGGAGGAGGGAGTATATGGGGACTCTGTACTCTCATCTCAATTTTTCCATAAATCTAAAACAGCTCCAAAAACATAATATCTATTAATTATTTTGTTAGCCAATCTGGTACCTACTGGCCATATGTCATTATTGAGCATTTAAAGTATGGTTAGTCCAAATTGAGATATGTTATGAGTGTAAAATATGCATGGATTTAAAAAAAAACTTTGTATGAAAAAAGTGAATAGAGAAGATCTCAATAATAACATTTATACTGATCATATATTGAGATCATAATACTTCTTGACATACTGGGTTAAGTAAAATATATTCTTAATATAAAAATATTAAAGTTACATGACTACTGAGTTGGGAATTGCAAAATGCATGCAATACTAACAGACATGAGACTCTGGCTGAGGCAAGGGCTTCCAGGTTTTACAACCACCACATAAACTTATGGCTTCCCACACTGAAACCCACCTCCTCTGACTTGAGACAAGGCTACTGTTAATTTTTTGAGTTGGTCCCCGCAAAAGGTAGAAATATGTACAGAAACATGTATAGTGAACAGAAATGCTACTGATTTTTATGTTGATTTTGTATCTTTTACTGAATTCATTGATTAGTTCTTACTTTTTTGGAAAAAAACGTCATGACATCATCTGCAAATTGAGACCATTTTAATTTTACTTTTCATATTCAGATGTCTTTTATTTTCTTTTTCTTCCCTGATTACTCTGGCTAGATCTTCCAGTAATATGTCGAATTGGAGTGGTGAGTGTGGGCCCCTGACAATCTGTAAGAACCTGTTTTAACCCCAAGTCCACCTACCAGTCCATCTCAGGACAGAGTTTGACTTAATCAACCAAACAAAAATTCACAAGGGCTAGTCTCACCTCTCACCTTACCATACCAGGATTGGGCACTCAGACCCATTCAAACTACAGCTTAGTGGTCCCCAGGCCTTAAAGATCCCCTCCACAAAGTCCTTACATCAAGCCCATCACTCCAGTTTCCTGCCAACTGCTGGCACACACACATTCTACATTAAGATGGTACCACTTGCCACACAACTCACACTGGTGGGAGCCATGTTCCACTTCCCACTTGCAAGCCTGTGTTCACCTTCTGGTGCTGATCTTGGTCCACTTCCAGTGCATGTCTTGGTTCAATTCCGGTGCAGCCACAAGTGCTCCATTGAAGTCCTGACTCTGAACCAGCAGGAAGTCCAGCATCTAGTGCATCTGAAAGATGCTAGGACAACTGCTAACGTTTGAGATCCATGTTCACCCTACTTAGCCCCCTTGTCTGAACTCTGGCACACTCCTACCCTTAACCTCATGGTGACAAGTCAAGGGACTTTGTGGAGCCCCTCCAGGTTGGGCAACGGCTGGACCTGGGACTTTTGGGTCTCCGGAATGACCCAAAGCTGGATCCCTTGTAGGGTGGAGGAAGTGAGAATTTGGGGTCAGGGTTTCAATGTCTTTGAACAAGTCTAGCCTAATGCTATGTATCCCAATCGAATACATAGTGGGTTTTTTTGTTCTTTGTATGTGTAGATGTATTAGTTGTAGATGTATCATGTTGTCATGTCCTTTCTTGGCCCAGTCATGTTAAGTTTCCATTTAGATATTTAGGTACAAAGACATATTGCAACCCTCTCTTTGCATATTTACAGACAAAATTGCCTTATGAAATATCTATTTACAAACCATAGATAAGTATTTCCATACATCCTCTTCCTCAGACAAAAATAACATTGTGTGCTTGGCCAAGGGGCGTAGTGGTTAAGTTCCCGTGTTATGCTTTGGTGGCCTGAGGTTCACTGGTTCGGATTCCCGGCACAGGCCTCTACACCAGCAGACACTTAATGCACCACTCCTCAAGCCATTCTTGAGGAGTGGTGCATCCTACAGGCAAAAATTAGAGGAGAATTGGCTCAGATGTTATCTCAGGGGCAATCTTCCTCCCTAAGTGATGATGTGGATAACAATGTTGATGGAGAAGTAGATAACTGAAAATTCACTCTGGTCTTTGTCAAGTGCGTCTGGGTAAAGGGCACCTTGGAATCATAGGACTATAAAACTGAAAAACACTTTTCAAGCTCTCCATAATACAGATGAAGAAAGTCTAAAGAGGTTAAACTATTTGACCAAGATTAATTCCTGGAACTAGAGTGAGATCCACTAATTCTCAGTGGGTACATTGTCAAAACATGTCTAGCACTAAATAGCCAAGAGAGGGAAGTCTGTTGACTTCCAGGTAGAAATGGTTTTTGTTTTTGTTTTCTTTTTCACGTGTTTGTTTTCTCTCTCTTAGATGACTGCTTTGCCCTGACAAAGAATTTATCTGGTGTTCATGCTACACTTCAGAAGAGGAAAATGCTCCTGGAAAACATTATTGTGATTCAATGTAGCACCAGAGAGCCCAGTCATTTAAAAATGAGAATAGATAGAATAAGGTAAATAATATTAGAGAAGAAGAGAAAAATCTGTTATTTTAGTGAGAAATAACTTATACAATTTATAACTTTTAAATACGTTAGCTAGTGTGAAAAGATACTAGGTAACCATATGAAAAATATGTTTATATGAGCCAGAACTAGTTTAAACCTATAAGTAATTATTCTAGTCATAGGAGAAATGAAATATTTAAAATAATTGGATTTATGCAACAGGAAGCCATATGTAGTTATATAATTGAAAATTTATGTGGGATAAATGAAGAAGATTACAAAGATACACCAAAGGACCTAGAAGCTCTGAAGAAATGGAGAGATATACTACAATCATGAATGAAAAGAATATCCATTTTCCAAGCATCATTCAGATTCACTGTATTTAAAATCAACTTTTAAAATGATACAGTAATTGTTTTATAGACAATAAGATATCCCTTTGCAAAATAAAACATTGGACCATCGACTAACATTATTCACAAGGAAATCACTCCAAATGGATTATAAGGCTAAAATTAAAAGTAGAAATTCTCAGTGCATAACAGTGGTGGATGACAATACAGAAGAATATCCATGATCATAAAATTAGTGAAGTTATTCTTAATATATATTCTTAAAGATGTGTTGTTGAAAAGAGGGATGAGGAATATACAATGGACGATGGTATGGTGTCAGATTTTCTTTTAGAAACTGAATCTTGAGAGGAATATTTTAGTCTACAGTATTGGATAAAGAAATAGAAATCTGTGGTAATTAAACCTATAATGAAACGACAAATTTCAATAACAGTATCATGTATCAGTTAGCTTTTGCAGTATAACCATCCTAAAATTTGGTGACTTAAAGGAAGAATGACTTATTTTTCTCAAGATTCTGTGGGTTAGCTGGGCAGATCTTTGATCTGGACCTATTAATGGTTCAGGTGGGATTGGATGATCTACCATGGCCTTACTCACATATCTGATTGTTGACTTGAAGTCACCTGGAGTGATAGAAATGTGCAGTATGTCACTTACATATTGATGGTCACAGGTTTCCGAAGCGCAGCCAGAGAAAGAGAAGTACCAATGAGAAGGTGTTTTTCAAGCCTTTGCTTATGTCATTTACTAGTGTCCAATTGACCAAAGAAAGTTACAAGGCCAAGTCCACAAAGAGTCAAAGTGGGATGGTACTAACAAAACACACAGATGGAGGGAGAGGACTGATGTGTGGCCATTTTTGCAAGCTACCACAGATAATTTTAGAGGAAAATTAATCTGAGGTAATATTCATCTTTGTGTATTTGTGCATTTGAATGCCCGAGGATCATTGGACAAAGCCAAAGAAATGTAAAGCAATAAATTAATTGGAGATGTAAGGTAAATTTAGTTGGCACTTAAAGTCTGCTTGCAAAAATTTGGTAGTTTATTTTTCAGGTGTATGCAAATTATGGTAAAAAAAAATACATGTTGATTATTTTCGCCTAAAACATTTGTATGCCTTAACACTCTTGATGTGTTTCTCTCTGGCCTTAGGAAGATAATGCAGCACTTGGGGGCAAAGATGCAGTCTAATAGCCCCACCTTGGGGGCAAAAATGGAGAGATTCCCCACGGCCGGCATGACCTTGACCTTGGTGCTGTGGCAGATGGAGAGGAAGGTGACCCAGACACTGCAGAACACCAGCATGCTGAACGTCAGGAACTTTGTATCATGAAAGATGTCAGGCAGGTTCTGGACCAGGAAAGCAACAGCGAAGCTGCCCAGGGCCAAGGATCCCAGGTGTCCCAGGACACAGTAGAAGGCAGTGACTGAGCCCTTGTTGTACACGATGAAGATGTGGCCGTGTTCAGAGTGTGCATCTGTGTCAATGAAGGAAGGAGAGGTTCCCAGACAGATCCCACAGAGACTCAGCTGGATAAAGAAGCAGATGGGAATGATGAAGTTAGGTGCCCCTGACACCAACCACTGCCACATCCTTCTCCCTGGTGCAGTGACCTTGAAGGCCACAACCACAGTAATAGTTTTGGCCAAGACAGTGGAAAGAGCCACAGTAAAAACAACTCTAAATGTGATTTGTTGAATAATTAGGTAGTTGCGTTGGGTCGGCCAAAGAAGAGTAAGGAGCAGAAGGAGCAGAGGGTGAGGGAGATGAGCAGGATGTAGCTGAGAGTCCAATTGTTGGCCTTGATTATGGGAGTGTCCAAGTGCTTCACAAAGACCCCAGGGACCACTGTTGTGACAACAGAGAAGCAAGGAGCTCTGCAAGCCAGAGTCTTCCCTAAAGAATCTTCAAATGCCAGAAATGTCACAACTTTCATCAGACAGTGATTTCTCTCATTGTTTGCATACTGGTTTCCTGGACGCCCTATACATTGATCTCTATTTGAAAAGGAAAGGAAAGTCTTGGTGTTTCAGTCAGCCACTCTTCCACATTCCCAAGACCAAAAAACAGTCTCATTGGCACCATAGGGCCCACAGCCCACACCTTATTTGGTTGTGAGACACAAACTTGCATAGACAACTTAATAATATTCACATTAAACAGTCCCCTCCTATGTCGGAATTCTTTTAGCTTCAAGTAAGTGATAATCCATCTCTAAAAGTTCCAAGTTTGGGTCTTGTTTTAGTTGGATGTTCCCATAAACTTGAGGGATTAAGGGCGAATATTTTAGGTGGTGGGGATTTTGCAACACACCAGTGAGGTACGGGGAAATTGAGGCAGGAAAAGGAAGGCAGGGCATCAGGGACATCAAGTGCTTTACCACTGTGCTCACCTAGAGCTCAATCGCACTGGGGAGCTCTGTGAGCCAAGAAGAACACATGGGACCAAGTCATCTCAGCTGAGGGTGAAGCAGCTGCAGTGCCTATGCAGCCATGCCCATCAGCCATCATTCAAGGGCTGCGCCCTGGGCTATGAATTTGCATTTCGCAAACTTTTACTGTAAAGGGACAGAGAGCAAATATTTTAGGCTTTGTGGGCTATAGGGTCTCTGCCACAACTACTCAACTCTGACCTTGGAGCATGAAGCACCTATTCTTATTGTTGAAAGTGGGCATTCTTTTCTCGTCCCTGTTTCTACAAATGATATTAGAACAATGCAATTACCGTAATTACAGCTTTTCTTTTTGAATCACTTTTCTATATAAATCCTGTTTCTCGATTTTTCTAACTTGATTTTTGTTTCGTAAAAAAGGTAGTAAAATTCTTAACTTTCAAAGTAAATTCCTTTGATAAAGTGGTTTGAACTGTTTTAAAGCTAAAAATTATTTAGGAAAGGATACAGACTTTTGTAATATTCAGACATTCCATTTGGGAAATTTAATGGCGCTAAATTTATTCATTTTCTTTTGCATTTCTCAAACACATTTTTAGCCAAAATTAAAACTATGCTTTGCATAACATACAGTAACTACCTACTTAGTATCCTTCCTCCATTTTACCTAGCTATTATAACCACAATTTTGAGTGAACAAAGCCGATTGTGACAGATCTAAGCTAATTTTTGCCAGAGTGTGCTCCACCTCACTTGTGGGTTATGCGCCATGGACATAAATCAATGACAATCTGATTGTATGGTCTCTTTCTTGCACTAAATAAAATGTGCATCAAATAGGATGCTATAGCTGACTCTTCCTCGTTCTTTCCCATGTGGATGCTGTGCAGTGGCAGACACTTGTAAAAATAAAATCAAACACACTAAGCATATTCAAGCAAAAGTTATATGGAGCCTGAGTCTTTGTTATCAAAATGTTGATAGAAAAAAAAGGCCTTTGCTTCTGTCTATTTCTGAAATTCTTGTAACATAAATAACAAATGTCATGACTTAAGACCACTATGAGGTTCTCTATCACTTTCAGCTGAACGCAGTCTAACTAATGTACTTTGTGCATTAGATTTTTATGTTTTTGTGAGTGAGAATGAGATTTTAATACTGCATTATCAAACACTTTACTATTGATATGTAGGAAAATCATTACTATTGATACATTATTTTTATCTTTTATTTATTTATTCATTCATTCATTCATTCATTCATTTATCTTTTGATTGAGGAAGATTAGCACTGAGCTAACATCAGTGCCAGTCTTCCCCTATTTTGTATGTGAGTTGCCACCACAGCATGGCTGATATGTGGTGTAGGTCTATGCCTGGGATTTGAACCCATGAACCCAGGCCACCAAATTGGAGCATGCTGAATTTTAACCACTACCCTACAGGGCCGGCCTGCTACATTATTTTAGATCCCATTAATTGATTAGATATTTTTGCATTGTAATTTAAAATATTTTTTGCATTATGTAAGTAAACACGGAAGCAGATTCCACTGGTTGCCTATTCATGACCCATCTGTCCCCTTCCTACCAGCAGCTCAGTTGTGCTTAGACATTCAACTTCCTCCATGAGGCCGTGTGATTGAGGGGAGGTTGACAGCTCTAAATCAATTATAGTTGGCCCCACTTGGAGGATGTGTTTTTGAGTGGCACTTACAGTCAAGAGGACTAGATGCCCTGTCTTTTTGTTCGCTTGCTATGGTCTAATACTTTAAACAGCCATGCCTTTGAGACCATGGAGTCATTATATCTCTGGCCTTTTTTTAAAATTGTTTCACTTTTTTTGTAAAAAGTGATATTTATGACAATATTCATCAACTGAACAGCAAATGGAATGAAACATATTTCCTTCTCCATCTTTATAATGCAACAACTGTGATTTTATTTTTTCTGGCACAAAGAATCTTTGTAGTAAATTACTCTGGTCTTTTTTATGGGATATAATATTTGTTTTTTAAAAGGCACATTTAGTTTGTTTTCTTTTTAATTTACAGCCAGATGCATTCTAACAACAAACAATTTGTAAACATGCTTTCTCCTCCAGCCCGTTATTTATTTCTGTAATATGTTATTTCATGCATTATTTTACTGGACAGAACATTTAGCAATGTAAAGAGATAACTTTGGTAATAAGTATCTGTGAGTTGTTTGCTGTTTTGTTTGGTAAGACTGGAATATTGTACTTTAAAGATGATGGGCTTTTTTTTTTCATTATGTGCCTATTCTGTCTTTTATCATCTCATTCCAGCCATATTAGTCCTATTCCAAATGTCTGAATATGCCAAATAAAAACATTTTCAAAACACTTTATTGAGGTGTGACTGACATACAAAAAGCTGTACATACTTAATGTGTACAACTTAATGTGTTTGGAGATAATATACACCCATGAAACTATCACTACAATCAAGTCCTTAACCTATCCATCACCTCCAAATATTTCCTCCTGTCCTCTTTATTTTTTTAATTTAACTTCCTTTTTTAAAATACTTTTTTTCTTTTGAGGTAGGAACACAACATAAATCTACCGTCTTACTAAATTTTTAAGTCTACAATACAATATTGTTAGCTATAGGCCCATGTTGGACAGTAGGTCTCCAGAAATTATTCATCTTGCATAACTTTGGTTGTTCAAAGTTCTATTGCCAAAAATCCCTCTTCGTCTTGAACTGAAAAATCCCACCATGGGGGGTGGATAGGGTTTATACCATATAAGTAAAGGAAAATGAAGAGAGAGAAGATAAAGAGAAAACAAGATAAACGGAAAGGTTTTCTTCTTATTAATGTTTCTGGCCAACAAATTTTGGAGTACACTGCTTGCTGATGTCCTTTCTAGCCAGTCTTATCCTTCAGCCGGCTTCTATAGACTTCTCCGTGCAGACAATGCCAAGTATGTAGGGAGCCAGGAGGTGACCAAAAGAGTCACAGGAATCTGCAGCCCATCTGCAGCTCACTGGTGGGGAGGGGCACTGAGGCGTCACCTTGGCCTTTCTTTCCAAGTTCACATAAAGGAGGGTCGGTTCCTTCCTCAATATATGAAGGTGGAGATAAACCTCTTTCACAGAATGGATTATGGATAAATTAATGTGAGAGCCATGAAAAAGGCAGAGGAGATAGCACCATGATCTGAAGTAACTGGACATGTGAATTAGTAACCAATATAAAGAAGAGCTGAAGACAAGAAAAAGGGCTAAAATCCAGTTCTCAATTTTCTAAGATGGAAATGCAAGTCTTTCTTCTTCAAAAAGAAAAAAGTCATTGAACCCTTTCCTTTAAAATAAAATTGAAATAATTTTCAATTTTTGAAATTTGAAAAATTGCAAATAATGGTTTTAACCATGATGTCAGTACACAATAATGTGTAGCAATCAGCTGTTAAGTGCACTGCAAATTGTTCATTCCTTAACAATTATGTTATCAAAGCTTGCAATTGATATATATATTTTAGTAAATTGTAGACTGTGTGCAAATTTGTCACCATATTATTGACAATGTTACTCTTACATATGAAAGCATGACTAGGAGCGAGGGGGTGGTGTGACCCGAGATTGCTTAGAGTCACAGCAAGAAAAGTCAAGAAAGTGCCATCAGGTCATTTGGACAAAAGAATGCTATATGGCTGCTGGGTTTATAACAGATTAATTGGAGAAAAACAAGTCACTACAGTAAATTATTGTCTACTTACCTCAGTCACCCTCTCCAAGAACACATATTTTAAAATGAGACAAGTTATTATATTTAAAATTACCGGTTCTGGCATTTTAGAAACTACATCAAATAATGATGTAAAAAATAGGTTACGAACATCCTGGTATCAATACCAACTACCATCTTTTACCAAAATAAAACTCTAATTATCACCAATTCATTTGCAATCTAGTCCTCCTCCAATATACAAAATCAACAACTTCAAATGTTTCATAACTCTTTTTAACTTTCCCTAAAATTTTAGAAGATAATATATCTCTTGGAAAAGTTCAGAAAGATAGAGACACAAGATGAAAATATTACCCTAATAAATGATGTAAAACACAAGATATGAACAACTGTTAAAAGAATTCTCTATGAAATTGATAATTCTACTATCTGTACACCTGCTTATTACCTATCAGTAATTTGATACATAAACAAATAGAATAGTGTATTTAATGGGATCAATTCTTTCAGTTGTGTGTTTTTCCTTTTAAAACTACATCTGCTTTTATGTGCTGGCTTAATTTTCAGGTGGTATCAAATTAGAACACCGTCATCTCTGAAGATTTTTGCAACAAGGAACTCTACCTTGGCCCTTGATCAACTGTAATCTGTGTTATGATAAAATCAGAGCCCTACACGGAACAATGTTTCCTAAATCCTATATCCCGTGTGTTGTTCATGTCAGGGAGTAGATGCCACCAAGTAAACACTAAACAGTGTTTCAATAGCATGGGATATTAAAAGGAGTACATGCAGGGTTGAGTGTGGGACCCCATTCAGTGCCTCAGTGCCAAGAAGAAAGAGGTAAATGCATCCCTCCAGAGACTGGGATAAAAATAGGAGGTTATGAGTCCGAGGCTCCCTCTGCAGGCCATTAAGCAGGAACCTGGAATAAAACTGTTGACACCATGGATCATGGTTGGTTTTACAGGGAACTCACGAGGAAGTGAAGGACATGAAATAATGATAATTATAATAACAGCAGCAAACTCTTCTACTGAACCAGGCACTACACTCTGAATGTTAATTCTGTGCTTGAAGATACATTAACACACATAATCCTCAAAATATCCCGAAGTAGTAGATGTTGGTCTTTTCACAATTATATAGATGAAGAGACTGGGTACAATGGCTAGAAAACTCATCCAGGTTACACAGCTCATAAATGACAGAGCCCAAGCTCAATGCAGTTATGTTATGCTCTTTTACTACAACCCCAAGTTAAGTCTCTAACGACTATCTCCACTGGCAACTGCCAAGACCTTAGTAGTCCCGCCATGCAGGTAGGCATGGGCATGGCAGGGACCCGGCTGAGGGAGGCTAAAACACCCGAAGTGTGGCACAGCAGTTGTCAAGTGGCTTCCTCCTCTGACGGGGGTGAGAACACACCCAAAAAACTTGGCGGCAGGCACCAAGGCTCTTTCCTTCTGAGCTGGTCCTCCACGAAATGGGCCTGGAGCTGGAGGATGAGCGAATAGGCCAGCCTCTTTTGAAAAAAACAGGCGATCTGCGCCAGCCTTCCTGTCGCCCTGGGTGTGCCATATACGCCCTCAGGCAGAGGGCCTCACGCCTGCCCTCCATGGCGGATTTCTCGCCGGACCATGGTCTGGGCACTAGGATGGCCAGGCCTTCCCGACTCCAGAGAGGAGGCAGGGACCTGTTGCGGGAAGGACTAGTCCAGTATGGCCGTGGCTCCTTAGCCCTGGGGTGCCATATGCCAGTCACGGCTCTTCAGACTCCACAGAGCCTTTCCTACACCTGGCCTGGCTGCAGTCGCAAAGTGAAGACATGGGGTGAGGCCACGACTTTGTCTTTTCAGGAAGAAATGAGACCCGGGATGAAGCAGCTGGCCCAGGTACAGCCTTGAGATTGAAGCCCGGTATGCCTGTGGCCATCAGGACGTGAACAATGTTTCCAAGGCAGGGAAGCGGCCTCCAAGCTGAGTGGGAGTGGGGGAGGGGAGGGAGACAACAGCTGAAGCCAAGTCCAGAAGGGCGGTGATGGAACAGCTGTAGCTGGGTGGCGCCAGCCGGTCAGAGCCTGGCGGGAGGGCAGAGACTTCACTGAGGACCTCGAGGCAAGCCCTAGGCCCCGGTGGTCGCGCATGCACCCTGGGCCTGTGTGGGGGTGTGGGGGGTTGAACCCAAGCCCACAGGGCTCCCGGAGAGGTCAGAGAAAGAAGGGTCCATGGGAGAAGTAAGTGAGGTGGGCAGGGGGCGCCACCTTACACTCCTCAGGTCCCTGAGGGAGAGAGAGAGAGACAGAGAGACAGAGAGGGAGAGAGATAGAGACTCCTGGCCTCTGAGTTGCTGCCTCCACCACTGACTGGTGCCAACTCACACGTCATCCCACTTCCACCCACCGCCCTCACGCCCGCCCCGGGGCCAGCCCCACCACAGAGAGGCCAGTTCCTGCTCACCTCCGTACCGGCCCTTCCGGACCTGACCCCAGTGCAGGGGAAATGGTTCAGACAAGCCTTTACATGTCCCTTGGCATGACAATCATCTTCCTACCCTCTCCCTTCCCACAGGCCAACCCACGACATCCACCTTTGTCATTAGCTCAGGAGAGTATGCTAGATAAGAATCTCTGCCAGTGTGTGGAGAGACTCAGTTTCCCGTGTTTCTCCCATGGACACATGTTCTTCAGCTGGGTCTGATTTTCTCCAGACAACCTGTCTTGTTAAGGAATTGGCCAGCCCTAAGAACCTGTAGGGAAAGGGCAGAGGTGGATTATCTCTCTGCCCTCAACTGCCCCGAGCTGAGTCGGTCCCTCAGACCTGGCCAGGGGCAGCCCATCTCCAGGCGCCCTCTCCCTGGTCATCCTGGGACAGGATAGACGGCAGCCCCACCCAACTCGCCACTACCACGACCATAGTCCTCCCTCAGGAGGCCTGGGCAGGACAGGGACCCGGGTCTGGCAGGCTGCCTGATGTCACCTCTGGCACACCTGTTGCCTGGCTGCTTCCTCCACTGACGGGGCCCAGCACAACCCCCAGGAGACTTGACGGCCGTCCCCAGGGCTATGTCCTCAGGAACTTGTCCCCTTGGAAGTGTCCTGGCCCTGGTAGCATGTTCAGCTGGTTGTGCAGCCTCCTTTGGAGAAAGCAGGCGACCCAAGCCAGCCATCCTCTCGCCCTCTGCCTGGCAGCTTTGCACTCAGACATAAGGTCTCACTCGTGCCCTTCATCATGCTTTTCTCCCCAAAGCCATTTCCTGGGGTACTCTTAGTCTTACGTTACTGTTATGCTTGGTTTCCGTTTACTGTCAGTTTTAGGGTTAGGTTTCGTTTTTGGGTTAGTGTTAGGTTTATATTTAGGTATATGTTTCTGGTTAGGGTTAGGTTTATGGTTCTGGTTAGGCATAGGGTTATGATTCTTTTTAATAGTATGTTGGAGTTTAGGTTAGTGTTAGGGTTGAGGTTAGGCTTATGGTTGGTTGCCAGGTTTGGGTGAGATTTCAGGTTAGGGTTAGGGTTCAGTTAGCATAGCGTTATCATCTGGTTAGTGTAAGGGTTAGGGTTTCTGTTAGTATTGGGGTTAGGGTTATGGTTAGCATTAGGGTTATGGTTCTGGTTAGTGTTAGGGTTTGGGTTTGGTACAGGTTTGTTTTACGTGTAGGGTTAGTGTTAGAGTTTAGGGTTATGCTTAGGGTTAGGGTCAGTGGTCAGGTTCAGTTTAGCATTAGGGTTAGTGTTAGGGTTCGAGTTAGATTTAGGGTTAGGGTTAGGTGTAGTGTTAGTGTTAGTTTGCTGGTTAATGTCAGGGTCAGGGTTTGGTTTTGATATCGGTTTAGACTTAGGGTTGTGGTTGGGTTAGTCTTCAGGTTAGTGTTAGAGTTCTTGTTAGGGTTAGGATTCAGGTTAGTGTTCGCTTTAGTGTTAGGCTTTGGGTTAGGCTGAGGTTAGGGTTAGTATTCGGATTAGGGTTATTATTAGGTTTCAGGTTCGAAAAAGGCTTAGCTTTAGCGTTAGGTTTCTTGTTAGGGTTAGGGTTAGGGTTAGGGTTAGGGCTAGGGTTAGGGTTAGGCTTTGGGTTGGGTTCGGGTTAGGGTTGGGGTTAGGTTTAAGTTTTGGTTTCCGATTAGGGTTATGGCTAGGGTTAGGGTTCGATTTAGGTCTAGGGTTAGGGTTAGGGTTAGGGTTAGCGTTGGGTTTGGATTAGGGTTAGGGTTAGCATTAGGGTTAGAATTATGTTTAGAGTTCAGGTTAAGGTTAGGGTTAGCAGTAGGGTTCAGGTTAGGGTAATGTTTAGTTTTAGTGTTAGGGCTGGTGTTCGAGTTAGGGTTAGGCTTAAGGTTCAGTTTCGTGTTCTGGTTAGGCTTAGGGTTAGAGTCGGGCTAAGATTAGGTTTAGGGTTAGGGTTACAGTTCGGGCTAGGATTGCTGATAAGGGTAGGGTTAATTTTCATGTTAAGTTTAGGTTTAGGTTTAAGGTAAGGGTTGTTTTCGGGTTAGGGTTACGGCTAGGGTTCGAGTTCATTTTCCAGTTTGGGTTAGGGTTATGTTTTGCTTTGTTGGGACAGTTAGGATTAGGGTTACTGTTAGGGTTGTGTTAAGGTTTAGGGTGAGGTTAGTGTTTGGATTAGGGTTATGGTTAGTGTTTGGTGTCAGTATCAGGTTAGGTTTATTGTTAGGGTTCGAGTTAGCGTTTGAGTTAGGGTTAGGGTTTGGATTCGGGTTCGGGTTCGGGTTAGGGTTAGTGTTCACCTTAGGGTTAGGGTTAGTTTTAGGGGTAGGGTTGGGTTCTGGGTCGGTTTAGGGCTAGATTTCTGTTTAGGTTAGCGTTCCGATTTGTGTTCATGTTAGGTTTAGGGTTAGGGTTATTGTGAGGTTAGGCTTAGCTTTATTTTGAGGTTTGCCTTTGGATTAGGGTAAGGTTTAGGTTTCGGGTCGGGATAAGTTTAGGTTTAGGTTTAGTGTCGGATTAAGCTTCAGGTTAGGGTTAAATTTGGGGCTCGGTTTAGGGTTTGGGTTAGGGTTCGGCTTATGCTTAGGGCAAGGTTTAAGGTTAGGGTTGGGTTGGATTAGGTTTACTGTTAAGGTTCATGTTAGGGTTAGAGTTATGTTTAGTCTTAGAGTTAGTGCTCAGATTAGGGCGGGTTAGGTTTCAGGTTCGGGTTAGGGTTACGATTAGTGGTAGGGTTCGGGTTAGTGTTAGGACTAGAGTTAGGGTTAGGGGTAGGGTTAGGGTGAGAGTTAGGGCCTGCGCTGGGTTATGTTTAGGGCTAGGGCTAGGTTTAGTGTTATGGTTATTCTTAGAGTTAGATGATGTGGTTTGTGTTTCCGTTAAGGTTAGGTTTAGCAGTCGGGGTAGGATTAGGAATAGGGTTAGTGTTTGTGTTAGGACTGGTTTAGGGCTACAGCAAGGGCTAGGGATAAGATTAGGGTTGGATTACATGTAGGGTTAGGGTGAGAGTTAGGAGTACGTGTAGTGACAGGGTTAGAGTTATGGCAAGAGTTATCGTTAAGGCTGGGCTTAGGGCTAAGTTTAGTTATTACATTTAGGGTTAGGTTTCTTTTTAGGTTTATCACTAGATTTATTTTTATGGTTTGGGACGGGGCGGGTTTTGAGGTTAGAGCTAGGTGTATGATTAGGGTTAGGTCTGACGTTAGTGTCCTGTGTGCCTTAGGGTGGGACAATGGAAAGTGTAGGATTAGGCGTAGGGTTTTGGTTTGGGTTAAGATTAGGGTTAGAGTTAGGGTTATGCTAGCGTTAGGGTTACTGTTACAGCTAGGGCTAGGACTAGGTTTTAAGTTGGGGTTAGAGTTGGCTTAGGGTTACAGTTACAGTGAGTCATAGGGGTAGGCATATTATTAGGGTTAGGGCTAGGGGGAGTTTTAGGGCTTGGGGTAGGTTTAGGGTTAGAGCTAAAGTTGGGTTAGGGTTCATGATACAAACCCCAACCCCAGCCCTAAAACTAATGTTAACATTAATCCGAACGTTAAGCCTAATTTTCATCATAGCCCTAAACCTAACCCTAACCCTAACCATAGCCCTAGACATAACCTTATACCTAACCCTAACCCTAAGTCTAAAGCTACAATTACCCCTACACTAAACCTAGGCCTACCACTAACCCTATACCTGACACTTAGCGCAACACAACACCAACCCAAACACTAACAGTAACAATAACAGTAATTCAAGAATTAGCACTAAGCCTAAGCCTAGCCCTATCCCTAACACCAACCCTAGTCCTAGACTTAACCCTAACCCTGGCACTATCCCTAGCCCTAAACTTAACCCTAACTGTAACCCTAACCCTAACCCTTGCCCTAGATCTAGACCTGACCCAACCTACAGCTGAAACTAATCCTAGCCCTAGCCCTAAAACCCAGACCTTACACTAGCCATAACCCTAACTCTATGTCTAAACCTAGCTCTTGCCCAAACCTTAACCCTAACCCTAACACTATGCTAACTCTAGTACACTAACTCTAAACACTAAGGCTAACACTATACTTAACTCTAATCCTAACAATAACCCTAACACTAATACAACCCTAGCCCTAACCCGAACCCTAACCATAATCCTTACCCTAAACCTAAATCTACTTCTAACAATAACCCTAACACTAACCTTGACCCAAGTCTTGAACTAACCCTAGCCGTAAACCCAGCCCCAACCCTAACCCTAATCATTGTCCTCACCTGACCCCTACACTATCCCTAGCCTTAACACTAACCCTAATGTTATCCATAATCCTAACACAAGCCCCAGCCCTAGACCTAACTCTAGCTGTAACCCTAACCCTAAAACTGGGCCTAAAACTTAGCCTAACCCCGAACACTAACACTAAACGCAGCCCTATGCTTAGTCCTGAATCTGACACTAAACCTAACAGTAAAACTGAACCTAACCCTAGTCTAAGCCCTAGACCAACCCCTAGCCATAAACTTAACCCTAGACCTAACTCTAGCCCTGGCCCTAATGTTAACCTTAATGCAATTCCCACAGCTAACCGTATCACTACCCCTAACCTTAACTGTAACCCTACCTCTATCCCTAAAACACTCTTTACCCAGACCCTAAGACTTAAAGTAACACGAACCCTAACACTAATCCAACCCTAAACCCAAACCTAACCGTAACCCTAACCCTAACCTTAAGCCTAACAATAACCCAATCCCTAGCGATAACACTAACACTAATCTTAAGAATAATCATAACACTAAACCTACCGCTACACCTAACCCTTACCCTATGCCTAACTGTAACCATAACCCTAAATCTTAGATAACCCCTACCCCTAAGTCTAACCCTAACTCTAACTCTAATGCTAACCCTAACCGTAACCTTATGCCTACCCATAATACTACCCTGAACACTAACATTAACTCTTTAACCCAACCACAAACCTAACCCCAACACTAATCTTAGCATTAAACCTAACCCAAACCCTTGCCCTAAACCTAGCACTAACCCTAACCCTAAAACCAGCCCTAGACCCAGCCTTAACCCTAACCCTAAACCTAAGACAAAGCCAAACACTAACCCTAATTGTATCCCAGACCTACCCCTAACCATAAACCTACCCTTAACCCTAACTGTGACTCTAGACCCTAATGCCAACTCTAACACTAGCAGTAAACCTAAATCTAACCCTAACCCTAAAACTAACCCTAACCCAATCCCTACAACAACCACTGGCCTTAACCCGAACACTAACCCTAAACCTATCCATACACCTACTCCTCCCTTAATCATAACCCTAACCGAAACCCTAGCCCCTCCATAACCATAGGCCAAACTCGAATGCAACCCTAACCCCAACCCTACCACTAACCATAAAACTAAACCTAACCCTAACCCAAACTTAACCTCAACTCCATCCCTAATAATAACACTATTCCTAACACTAGCCATAATCCTAACCTTACCCCTAGCCCTAACCCTAAACCTAACCCTAACCCTAAACTTACCCCTAACCCTAATGCTAACACTAACGCTAACACTATCCCTACACGTACCACTCTGTTAAACCTAACCTTAAGCCAAGCCTAACACTAACCCTAACCCCAGTTCTAGCACTAACACAAACCTTAACCCTAAGCCTAACTCTACCCCTACACCTACACACCTCCCCTAATCCTAATCCAAACCCTACCCCAACCCTAAGCTTAAACCTAACCCTAAAGGAAGCTTAAGCCCAAACATAACCCTAACGTTAACCATAAAACTAACATTAACTCTGTACGAAACCTAACCTTAACCATAAACCTTACCCTAACACTAATCCAAGTCCTGCACCTACACCTACTATTAACTCTAAACCTAACCATAATACAAACCGACCCATAACCCCACCCCTACCCCTACCCCTACCCCCACCCCTAAACCTAACGCGAACTCTAACCCAGCTCTACACATAACGCTACCCCTAACGTTAACCCTAACCCATTCATACCCCAACCTTAATCCTAGCCATAGCCCTAAACATAAAACCAACAACAGCCCTAGCCCTAAACCTGACCTAGCACTAACCCAGCCCTAAACTTAACACTAAACCTAGCACTAACCATAGTCCTATCCTAACCATTGCACTAACAGTCCATCACCACCCTGAGCCCTAACTCTCACCCTAACCCAACCTCAACCCAACCTCAACCTTAAACCTAACCCTAACCCTAACACTATCGCTCACAGTAACCATAACCCTAGCTGTAACCCTAACCCTAGCACTAACCTCATCTGTAATGTTAACGTTAAACATTGACCTAGACCTAACACTAACCCAGCCCTACACATGAAATAAACCATAGTCCTAGTCCTAACTCTAAACTCAGGCCTAGCCCTAGACATAAATCTAGACCTACTCTTAACCCTAGCCATGGCCCAGACCTTAACCCTAACATTAACATATCCATAACCCTAGCACAAACACTAATGCTAACCCTCAACCAAACCAAACACTAAAAAGCCATCCCCATTACCCACTATAAAGCCATCCCCATACCCCTAACACTAACCCTACCCTTAACCTGAAACCTAGCCCTAACCGTGACCCTGCACTACACCTAACCCTAAAGCAAATCCTTACCCTACCAACTCCTAATCTTACCTTAATTCTAACCCTAATCCTACCCTCACGCTAGTGCTAGACCTAACACTAACCCTAACACTAACCCTAACTCTAGCCCTAGCCCTAGACCTAGCCCTACCTTTAAGCCTAACACTAGTCCTAACCATAACACAAACCCTAACACTACCCTATGCCAAACTCTACCTTTACACCTGACTCTAACCCTAACCATATCCCTAACCCTAACCCTCAATGCTAGCCCTAACCCAACACAAATCCTAGCCCTAAATCTGACCCTAAACTTAGCCCTAGCCCTAGCCATAGCTCAAACCCTAACACTAACCCTAACTCTAACCCTAACTCTAACCCTAATCATAAATCTAGATCTAGTCCTAGCACTAACGTTAACCCTAACCCTGTCCATAGCCCTGGCTCTAACCGTAACCCTAACACTAGCCCTATCACTAACCCTAACTCTAAAACTACCTCTAAACCTAACCTTAAACCATCTCTAACTCCAACCCTACCCATTCCCCTAAGCCTAACATTAACCCTAACTCTAACTCAGCCCTAGGCTAACCTTGACCATAACACTTACCCCAGTCTAAGCCACAACCATAACCTTAGTTTGATCCCTAACACTAAACGTAACCCTATCCCTAACAAAAACCGAGCCCCAGCAATTGCCCTAGCCCTACCCCTAAACTAAACTTACCTCTAACACTAACTCTACCACTAAAAGTAAACCTAACCCTAGCTCTAGGACTAACCCTAAACTAAAAACTAATCCTAACTCTAATTCTAGCTCTAGGCCTAACCCCAACCCTAGCCTAGAGGTGACCCTAACGTTAACAATAACCATCACCCAACACTAACCATCACCCATCATTAACCCTAACCCTAATGTTAACTATGCCCTAATCCTAGCCCTAACCCTAATGCCAACACTAGCCCATGTCCAAACCCTAACTCTAACCCTAGTCCTAATCTTACTTTTAACCATGATACTAGCCCTAAACCTGACACTAAACCTAAGCCTATACCTAACCCAAACCCTAAAGCTAAATGTAACCCTAACCTACCACTAACCCTAGCTGTAGCCCTAAAATTGCCCCTACCCATAACGTTAACCATAACCCTAATCCTAGCCCTATTCTTAACCCTACTCCCAATGCTAGGCCCAACCCTAGCCCTCAGCATAATCCTAGCCCTAACCCTAACTCTAGCCCTAACGCTAACTCTCATGCTACCACCAGCCGTAACACTCATCATAACGCTAACCCTAACCCAACCCTCACCCTACCCCTAAGCCTACCACTCCTCTAACTCTCACCCTAACCCAACTCTTACCGCTACACCAGCCCTAATCCTAACTTAACCCTTACACTACCTCTACCCTTACCCTTAACTGAAAACCTAAACAATCCCTAACCCTAACCATAACATTAATCCTAACCCTAGCCTTTATCCTAAGCATAGCCCTAGCCTTAACACTATCCCTAACTTAGTCGTAACCCTAATGAAAGCCCTAGTTCTAGCTCTAGTCCTAACTCTAGCCCAAAACTAACTCTAACCCTACTGTAATCCGAACTCTAGCCCTAACCCTAAACCAAAGACCAACCCTAGCCCTAACCCTAACTGTAGCGCTAACTCTAGACTTAACCCTAACTGTAGCTATAAACCTAACCTAAACCCTAAGGTTAAACCTAAGGCTAATCCAAGGCCTAAACCTAGCCCTAACCCTAACCCTTGTCCTAACAGTAACCCTAACGCTAGACCTCCCCGTAAATCTAGCACTAAACCTAACCTAACACAACCATAACCTTAACCATAACCATAGATCGAACCCTAACCCTAGCCCTAACTCTAACCCTATCCTAACCCTAGATGTAACTCTAACCCTTCCCCTAAACGTAAACCTAAATGTAGCTCTAGTACTAACCCTAAACCTAACCCTGACACTAAACCTAGACATAGACCTAGGGCTAACTCAAACCCTAGACAGAGACCTGAGACTAACCCGAGACATACAACTAACTATAACTGTAACTGTAACCATAAACCTAACCATAACCGTAGCCATAGGCGTAACTTCTACCCTAGCCGTAGACCTGACCCTAACCCTAACTCTAACCCAACAGTAGCCCTAACCCTAATGCTAACCATGACCTAATCATAGCCCTAACCCTAACCCCAACACAAGCCCTAGTCCTAACCCTAACCAAACCACAGACATAAATATAGCTCTAAACCTAACCCTAACCCTAACATAGCCTTAACCCTAACCCTCACCCTAACCCTATGCCTAGCCCTAACCCATACTCTAACCCTAACAGTAACCCTAGACCTAGCCCTAGAACTAACACTAACACTAACCTTAGCCCTAGACCTAGTGCTAACCTTAACCCTACCCCTAACCCTAAGCCTAACTCTAGCCCTAACCCTAGCCCTAGCCCTAACCTTAATGCTAACACTAACAGTAGCCCTAAACCAAACCCTAACACTACCCCAACCATAACCCTAACGCTAACCCAACTCTAAACTTACCTCTAACTCTACCGCTACTCCTACCCGTCACCTTAACGCTTACCCTATTTTTTCCCCCAAAGCCACAGTAGATAGTTGTATGTTATAGCTGCACATCCTTCTAGTTGCTGTATGTGGGACACGGCATCAGCATGGCCGGAGATGCAGTGTGTCGGTGTGCACCCGGGATCCAAAGCTGGGTCACCAACAGCAGATCCCGCGCACTTAACTGCTAAGCCATGGGGCCAGCCCCACGCTTACCCTAAATACAAACCTAACCTTACACATAACCCTAAAGTTAACCCTGACCCTACCCATAACCCAAATGCTAACACATGCAGCATTAACCCTAACACTAACCCTAATCCTAGCCATAGCCATAAGCCTAAAGCCAGCCGCAGCCCTAGCCCTACCAGCAACCTAGCACTAACCCTAGCCCTAACACTAACCATAGCCATAAACCTAACTGAACTCTAACCCTAAACCTAACCTTAGCTCTAACCCTAGACCTAAACCTAAGCCTTTCCCAAAACCTAATCCTAACGCTAACCATACACCTGACCCTCACCCAAACACTAAACCTACCCCAAGCATAACTCTAACCCTAGCCCTAACCCTAGCCCTAAGACTAACCAGAACTCTGTTCCTAACCCAACCCTAAGCCCTAACAATAACCCTATCCCCAACCCCAACCAAAACCGCTACCCATATTCCAAACCTAAGCCTAAAACAACCCTAAGCCTAAACCTAGCCCTATGCCAAACCCTAACCTTAAGTGTAACGCTAACCTTAACACTTGTCCTAGATCTAATTCTAACCCAGCCCTAGACCGGACCCTTACACTAGCCCTAACACTAACCCTAACCACAGACCTATCCCTAGCCCTAAGTCTAACCCCAGTTCTAACCCGAGCCCTGGCCCTAACCCTAACTCTAACACTAACCTTATCCCTAACCGTAGCCACAACACTAATGCTAATCCTAACCCTAACCATGACTCTAAACCGATCTCTCCCATTCCCAACCAATAACCCAATCTTTAACCCTAAACCTAACAGTACCCCTGCCACTAAGTCTAACACAAACCATGACCCTAAACCGAACCATGATCCTAGCCATAGCCCTAACCATAACGCTAGACCTAGACTTAACTCTAAACCTAACCCTAGCCCTAACCTGAACCATGGCACTAACCCTAATGCTCAATCTAGCCCTAGCCATAACACTAACACTAAACCGAACTGTAGCCCAAAACCAACATCTACCACTATGTGTAACCCTAACCCTAAACGGAGTATTAATCCTAATGCTAACCCAAATCCTATCCATAAACCGAACCCTAACCCTAGCCCTAGTGCTATCACTAACATAACCTTAAAGCTAATGCTAATCCTAACCCTAATCTGTAACCTAACCCTAACCACAGCACAGACTTAATCCTAATTCTAACTTTAACCCTCACTCTAACCCTAAAACTGACCCTAACCCATAAGCCTAACCCTAAACCTCACCAAACCAGAAACCAAACACGAACCCAAACCCTTACCCGAACATAAACCTGAATCTGAACACTAACAAGAACCCTAACCTTGACCCCAGCACTAGGACTAACCCTAAACATAAACTTAACATTAACCATAGCCCTCAACCTAACTCTAACCCTAGCCCTAATGCTAGCCCTAGACCTAGACCTAGACCTAGCCCTAACCATAGGGTTACCACTGTAACCCTAGCCAGAACACAGGGCCTAGCCTTAGCTCTAGACCTAACACTAGCCCTAACTCTAAGTCTAGAGCTAACAGTATCCCTAGACCTAAACCTAGCACTAAATCTAATCCTAATCCTGTCCCTGGACATACCCCAGCTGTAACACTAACCCTAACCCTAACACTAAACCTAACCATGACACTAAACTTAACCGTAAGCCTAGCCCTAGCAGTAACCCTAACTCTAACCCTCACCCTCACCCTAACCCTAATACTAACACTAGCCCTAAACCTAACACTAAACCTAACTCTAATCATAGCCCTAACCCACACCCTAGACCTATCCGTAACCCTGGCAATAACCCTAAACCTAGCCCTCACCCTAGCCTTAGCCCTAAACCTAAACATACCCTAACCTAGCTAGGGCTATTAACATAGCCCTAAACCTAAACGCTAAACCTAACCCTCGCCTTAGACCCAGCCCTAGCCTTAACCCTAACCCTAGTTCTATCCCTAACCTTAACCCTAACCAAAACTCTAAACCTAATGTTAACACTAACCCTAACCCACACACAATTGGTTTGATTTCAACATATGTGAAATTTGTCACACACAATAGGTATGATGTCATACATAAAAATGTGAAATATGTCACAAAACAGGTGAATGGTGTCACACATATCAATGGGTGTGTTTTCACACACAAATGTGAGCCTTGTCACACATACACCATTGGTGTGATGTCACACACACATTGAGTGATGTCAGACACGCAATGTGTGTGAAGGCACACACCAACCTGGTGAAGTCACAGACAATGGGGGTGGTGTCTCTCAGGAAAATGAGTGTGAATTCACATATAATGAGTGTTACACAATACACACATGTGGGATTTAAGTCAGAGTAAAATGTGAGGGATTTCACAGACACCTAGGTGTTATTTCATACATAAGAGCGGATGTCACGGAGACAGAAGTCAAGATGGCGGCCTAAGCAGACTCGGAACTCACCTCCTCCCGTGGACACAGCCAATTTACAACTACTCGTGGAAAAATTACCCCTGAGACAGAACTGAAAACTGGATAAGGGGAACTCCTGCAACAACGGACAATCCTCACTGAGGTGGAAGAGGCAGAGACTCCCTTCTGAAGAGGAAAAACGCCGCCTTCACAAGCCGCCAGCTTCACAGCCGCCGGGAGCAGCTCACAGGTACGCAGCCTCCCTGAAGGCGCGGGACCCTGAGCCGGGGAGCATCCCCGCTGTGGGCATTTTGTGAACCCAGCACAATCAAGACCAGCGGCATAATATCTGACTGTGCCTGCTACTAAAACATTGGGGAGCACCCCCAGAAAACCCGGTTCACAAAGAAACTAAAACCGGCTCTTAAAGGGCCCATGCGCAAATTCACCCATTTCAGAAAGCATCCTAAAATCACCAGAAAGAAAGGTGCACAGTGCTGTGGTGAAAAGAGACTCACCTAATAGGCCCTGAGTGCATCTCGGTGAGGGGTGAGACCTCTCCAGGGACTGGGACATTGGCGGCGGCCATGGCTGTGGCCTGGTGTGGGCATGCTGACACAGAGGCAATTGGAGTTCTCCCTGGGACCTGCTAGCCCAGGGTCTGCCCCACCCGCTAGAGCACCGATTTAATCCAGCTCAGCCAGGGCGGGCAGCCCACCCTAGAGACTGGTCCCACCCAACAACAAGCCCTCAGGCAACTTGTGGGCCTGCATAGATTGGTGACTGGATTCTCTGCAGCCTGGCAACTGAGCCGACTTTAGCGTGGCAGGGTGTGCACAAGGAGCGGGTGGAGAGTGTGGGGCGGTGGTAGAGTGTGTGGGGCTCCCGCTGTGGAGAGACTGGGTCCGCTTGGGGAGGTCAGGGTGCGCACACGGGGCAGGACTGTGTTGACTGTGTGTGTGGACCTGTGGGCAGCAGAGCTTGTCAGTTGCAGAAGACTTGTGCGTCTCAAAGACCCACATAGGGGGTTTGCCCCACATTCCAAAGCCTGAAGCAATTGGGTTCTCCTATGCCTGAGGCCAGCCCCACCCATCTGCAATCCTCAGAGAGCTGACAAGAGACCTAACAGGCTAGAGGCTTACAGCAACTGTAAGGCCCTGAGCCTAACAACCTGCCATGCTGGGGGCCTACTCACTTAAAAGATATACTGCAACACAAATGTTGTATTAGAACTTGCAGCCAACTGTGCTGGGGCTCCCCACACCTCATAAAGAGACTGAACGGCCCACAACAACTACAAGCAGCTCAGCATTACAACACCTGGCCAGGAGCATAACTTGGCCTCCCTGGGTGCCTACAGGGAGAGCAAACAGGCCACAACAGAAGGACACACGTAGCCCACATAGGGGTCACCTCTGGAACATTAAGAACTGAGGGAAGCACATTGGAAGCCTCTTAAGGCATCACTTACATAAGGTCACATATCCAAGAACAGGAGACGTAGCTGACCTACCTAATACGTACACACAAGCACAGGGAAAGAGGCAAATTGAGGAGGCAAAAGAATACATTCCAAGTAAGGGAACAGGACAAAACCCCAGAAAAGGAATTAAGTGAAACAGAAATGAGCAACCTACCCGACAGAGAGTTCAAACTAAGAGTGTTAAGGATGCTCACTGATCTGGGGAGAAGAATAGATGAACTCAATGAGAATGTCAACAAAGAAATGGATGATATAAAAAAGAATGAATCAGAAATGAAGAATACAATACTGGAAATGAAAAATTCATTAGAGGGACTCAAAAGCAGAGTAGAGGGTACAGAAGAACGGATCTGTGAGCTGGGTGAAAGACTAGAAGAAATTACCCAAGGTGAACAGGTAAAAGAGAAAAGAATTAAAAAGAGTGAGGACAGTCTAAGGGACCTCTGGGACAACATCAAGCACACTAACATCCGTGTTATAGGTGTCCCGGAAGGAGTAGAGCGAGACAAGGGGGCAGAGAATCTATTTCAAGAAATAATAGATGAAAACTTCCCTAACCTAAGGAAGGGAACAGACATCCAGGTACAGGAAGCACAGAGAGCCCCAAACAAGATAAACCCAAAGAGACCCACACCAAGACACATTATAATCAAAATGTCCGGAATTAAAGATAAAGAGAGAATCCTAAAAGCCTCAAGAGAATGTCAAGTTACTTACAAAGGAAACCCCATAAGGCTATCAGCTGACTTCTCAGCAGAAAACTTACAGGCTAGAAGAGAATGGCATGATATAGTTAAAGTGCTAAAAGGAAAAAACTTACAACCAAGAATACTCTACCTATCATTCAAAATGGAAGGAGAGATCAAAAACTTCCCAGACAAGCAAAAATTAAAGGAATTTGTCACTAAGAAACCAGTGCTACAAGAAATGTTAAAGGGACTGATTTAAGGGGAAAAGAGAAGACCACAAATAAGAAAAATTATCTATTTCCATGATAAAAGGGTAATGGATACAAAAGCACAAAAAAGAGGTTAGATATGATATCAAAAACATAAAAGGAGGGAGGAGGGGCGTTAAAGAGTACAGCTTTCAGACAGAGGTTAAATTAAAATGACCATCAATTCTGTATAGAAGAAGAAAGGAACAGAGAAGGTCTACTAAAACACTGAGAAAAAAAAAGTTAAAAAATGGCAGTAAGTACATGCTTATCAATAGCGACTTTAAACGTCAATGGACTAAATGCTCAATTAAAAAGCATAGGGTGGCTGACTGGATAAAAAAACAAGACCCATATATATGCTGCATACAAGAGACACACTTCAGACCTAAAGACACTCACAAACTGAAAGTGAAGGGATGGAAAAAGATATTCCACGCAAATGGCGTTGAAAAGAAAGCTGGGGTAGCAGTACTCATATCAGACAAAATAGACTTTAAAACAAAAACTGGAAAAAGAGACAAAGAAGGGCATTACACAATGATCAAGGGAACACTCCAACAAGAGGATATAACACTTGTAAATATCTACGCACCCAATGTAGGTGCACCTAAATATATAAAGCAATTATTAACAGACATAAAAACAGAAATAGACAGTAACACAATAACAGTAGGGGACTTTAACATTCCACTTACACCAATGGATAGATCACCCAAACAGAAGATCAATAAGGAAACATTGGCATTAAATGACACACTAGAACAGATGGACCTAGTAGATATATACAGAGCATTCCATCCAAAAACCGATGAATACACGTTCTTTTCAAATGCACATGGAACATTCTCCAGGATTGATCACATATTAGGCCACAAAACAAGTCTCCATAAATTTAAGAAGATTGAAATAATACCAAGCATCTTTTCTGACCACAACGATATGAAACTAGAAATCAACTATAGGAAGAAAATAAGAAAAACCACAAATATGTGGAGATTAAACAAAATGCTACTGAACAACGACTGGGTTAACGAAGAAATCAAAGCAGAAATCAAAAAATACCTGGAGACAAATGAAAATGAAAATACGACATGCCAGAATTTATGGGATACAGCAAAAGCGGTTCTAAGAGGGAAGTTTATAGCGATACAGGCCTATCTCAACAAACAAGAAAAATCTCAAATAAACACTCTAACAAGGCACCTAAAGGAACTGGAAAAAGAAGAACAAACAAAGCCCAAAATCAGTAGAAGAAGGGAAATAATAAAAACCAGAGCAGAAATAAATGAAATAGAGACCAAAAAAACAATAGAAAAAATTAATAAAACCAAGAGCTGGTTCTTTGAAAAGATCAACAAAATTGACAAACCTTTAGCTAGACTCACCAAGAAAAAAAGAGAGAAGGCACAAATAAGTAAAATCAGAAATGAAAGAGGAGAGGTTACAACAGACATCTCAGAAATACAAAAGATTATAAGAAATACTATGAAAAGCTATATGCCAACAAATTCGACAATCTGGAAGAAATGGATAAATTCTTAGAATCATACAACCTTCCAAAACTGGAACAAGAAGAAGTAGAGAATTTGAATAGACCAATCACCAGTAAGGAGATGGAAACAGTAATCAAAAAAACCTCCCCAAGAATAAAAGTCCAGGACCAGATGGCTTTCCTGGTGAATTCTACCAAAGATTCAAAGAAGACTTAATACCTATCCTTCTCAAACTCTTCCAAAAAATTGAGGAGGGGGGAAGCTCCCTAACTCATTCTACGAAGCTGACACTACCCTGATACCAAAACCAGACAAGGACAACACACAAAAAAGAAAATTACAGGTCAATATCACTGATGAACATCGATGCAAAAATCCTCAACAAAGTACTAGCAAATCACATACAACAATACGTTAAAAAGATTATACACGATGATCAAGTGGGATTTATTCCAGGTATGCAGGGATGGTTTAACATTCGTAAATCAATGAACGTAATACACCACATTAATAAAATGAAGAATAAAAATCACATGATCATCTCAATAGATGCAGAGAAAGCATTTGACAAGATACAGCATCCATTTATGATAAAAACTCTGAATAAAATTGGTATAGAAGGAAAGTACCTCAACATAATAAAGACCATATATGAGAAACCCACAGCTAATATCATCCTCAATGGTGAAAAACTGAAAGCTATCCCTCTAAGAACAGGAACCAGACAAGGATGCCCACTGTCACCACTCCTATTTAACATAGTACTGGAAGTCCTAGCCAGAGCAATCAGGCAAGAGAAAGAAATAAAAGGGATCCAAATTGGAAAGGAAGAAGTGAAACTGTCACTATTTGCAGATGACATGATTTTATATTTAGAAAACCCTGAAGAATCCACCAGAAAACTTTTAGAAGTAATAAACGAATATGGTAAAGTTGCAGGATACAAAATCAACATACAAAAATCAGTTGCATTTCTGTACACTAACAACGAAGTAGCAGAAAGAGAAATTAAGAATACCATCCCATTTACAATTGCAACAAAAAGAATAAAATACCTAGGAATAAACTTAACCAAAGAGGTGAAAGATCTGTACACTGAAAACTATAAAACATTGCTGAAAGAAATTGAAGAAGACACAAAGAAATAGAAAGATATTCCGTGTTCTTGGATTGGAGGAATTAACATAGTTAACATGTCCATACTTCCTAAAGCCATCTATAGATTCAATGCAATCCCTATCAAAGTTCCAACAACATTTTTCACAGAAATAGAACAAAGAATCCTAAAATTTTTGTGGAACAACAAAAGACCCCGAATAGCTAAAAGAATCCTGAGAAAAAAGAACAAAGCTGGATGTATCACACTCCCTGATTTCAAAATATACTACAAACCTATAGTAACCAAAACAGCATGGTACTGGCACAAAAACAGACACGCAGATCAATGGAATAGAATCAAAAGCCCAGAAATAAACCCACATATCTATGGACAGCTAATCTTTGACAAAGGAGCCAAGAACATACAATGGGGAAAAGAAAGTCTCTTCAACAAATGGTGTTGAGAAAACTGGACAGCCACATGCAAAAAAATGAAAGTAGACTCTTACCTTACACCGTACACAAAAATTAACTCCAAATGGATTAAAGACTTGAATGTAAGACGTGAAACTGTGAAACTTCTAGAAGAAAACATAGGCAGTACGCTCTTCGACATCGGTCTTAGCAACATCTTTTCAAACGCCATGTCTGACCGGGCAAGAGAAACAATAGAAAAAATAAACAAATGGGACTACATCAAACTAAAAAGCTTCTGCACAGCAAAGGAAACCATCAACAAAACGAAAAGACAACCTAACATTTGGGAGAAGATATTTGCAAACCATACATCTGATAAGGGGTTAATCTCCAAAATATATAAAGAACTCATGCATCTCAACAACAAAAAACTACCAACCCAATTAAAAAATGGGCAAAAGACCTGAACAGATATTTCTCCAAAAAAGATATACAGATGGCCAACAGACACATGAAAAGATGTTCAAAATCATGAACTATCAGGGAAATGCAAATCAAAACTACAATGAGATATCACCTCACGCCTGTCAGAATGGCTATAATTAACAAGACAGGAAACAACATGCGTTGGAGAGACTGTGGAGAGAAGGGTACTCTCATACACTGCTGGTGGGAGTGCAAACTGGTCCAGCCACTATGGAAAACTGTATGGAGATTCCTCAAAAAATCAAGGTTAGAACTACCATATGATCCAGCTATTCCACTGTTGGGTATTTATCCAAAGAACTTGAAAACACCAATTTGTAAAAGTACATGCACCCCTGTGTTCATTGCAGCGTTAGTCACAATAGCCAAGACTTGGAAGCAACCTAAGTGCCCATCAAGGGACAAATGGATAAAGAAGCTGTGGTATATATACACAATGCAATACTACTCAGCCATAAGAAACGATGAAATCCAGCCATTTGTGACAACATGGATGGACATTGAGGGTATAATGCAAAGTGAAATAAGTCAGAGGGAGAAGGTCAAATACCATATGATTTCCTTCGTAAAGTAATAGATAATAACAACAATAAACAAACACATAGGGACAGAGATTGGATTGGTGGTTGCCAGGGGGGAGGGGGGAGTGAGGGGGGTGAAGGGGATGGTTCGGTACATGTGTGTGGTGATGGGTTTTAGTTGGTGTTTTGGTGGTGAACATGATGTAATCTGTGCAGAAGTGGAGGTGTAGTGATGTACACCTGAAATTTTTACAATGTTGTAAACCAATGTTACTGCAATAAAGAAAAAATTTAAAAAAAAAGAGCAAATGTCACATAACACTGAATAATATGACTGCCGTCACATGCAATGGGGTTATATCACACAATATGTGAGATGTGACTGGCTATCCTAGTGTTACCACAATCAAGGTGTGTGATGTCCAAAAAAGGGGGTGATGTCACACATAACAATTGCAGTGATGTCACACACAAAATGTGAATGATGTCGCAAGCACGACGTTGGAGTGATGTCAAACACACTATCAGAGTGATGCCACACTCAATTGGTGTGCTGTCATACATAATACTGGGAGTGACACCAACATAACGACAGTTGGGATATCATATCCTAATTAAGGTTGATGTCACACACAATTGATGTGATGTGACACAAGATGAGGATGTTGTCACACACACAAGTAGTGTGATGTCGCCCATAACCGTGTGTGCCATGTCAGGCATAACAATGGGTGTGATATCCCATGCACACAATGGGAGTGATGTCACATGATAAAAGGTGAGTTGTGTCAAAAGGGACATGACGATGTCACACATAGCAGTGAGAGTGTTGTCACACAATTCATATGATGTCACACATAATGTGAGTGATGTCACACAGAAACAGGTGAGTAATACAGCAGAGGACTCGTGACTAATGTCACACATGTGTGTCAGTGATGTCACACTATTTTGTGATGTCATAAAAACAACAGGCATGTTGTCTCAAATAACAGAGAGATGTCACTCCAAATATATGAGTGAAGTCACAGAAACATCATGAGAGTGATCGCACAACAGTAGTAGAGTGATGTCCTCAAGAATTAGTGTGACGTCACAGAGAATATTAGTAGTAACATCACACATAATAGCAATTTCATATGCTAAATTGCATTCATGTCACACGCAATTGGTGTGATGTCAACATCTGTGAATGTTGTCACACTCATAATAGGTGTGATGTCATACATGAAAAAGTGTATTGTCTTATGCCACAAAAAAGTGAATGGTGTCACACATATCATTGGGTATGTTTTCAATCACAAATGTGAGCCCTGTCAAAAGTACACCATTGGTGTGATGTCAGACACACAATGAGTGTGAAGGCTCACAACAACCTGGTGATGTCACAGACAACAGGAGTGGTGTCTCTAAGGAAAATGAGTGAATATTCACACATAGCAATGAGAGTTACACAAAACACACCAGTGCGATATGTCAGAGTAAAATGTGAGAGATTTCACAGAAACCTGGAAGTGACTTCATACATAACAGTGGGTGTCACATCACAGTTAAGAATATGACTGCCATCACACACAATGAGAGTGATATTACACAATTTGAGAGATGTGACCGTCTATCTTATTGTTAGCACACTCATGTTTTGTGATGTCCCAAAATGGGTGTGATGTCCCATACAACGATTGGAGTAATGTCAGACACAAAATGTGAACCACGTCACACTCCATTGGAAGGATGTCAAACACTATCAGAGTGATGCCACACTCAATTGGTGTGATGTCATACATAATACTGGGAGTGACACCACACATAATAATGGTTGGTATATCATACGGGAATTAAGGTTGATGTCACACACAAATGTTGTGGTGTGACACACAATGAGGGTGTTGTCACACCCAAACAATTGATTTGATGTCACCAAGAAGCATGTGGTCACGTCACGCAAAATAGTGGGAGTGATATCACATGCACACAATGAGAGTGATGTCACCCTTTAAAATGTGAATTATGTCACTAGGGACATGTCACTGATGTCACACATAGCGGGTGTGATGTCACACTATTGATGTGATGTCACACATAATGAGACTGAGGTCACACATAAACATGTGAGTAATACCACAAAGGACATGTGACTGACGTCACACATATGTGGGAGTGATGTCACACTATTGGTCTGATGTCATGCAACACAACAGGTGTGATATCACACATAACAGAAAGATGTCACCCAAAATATATGAGTGAAGTCACAGAAACACCATGCGAGTGATGTCACACTAATAGAGTGACGTCCTCGAGAATTAATGTGACATCACACAAAATATTGGGAGTGACATGACACTTAACAATAGCCATTTCTTATGGTAAATTCAAGTGATGTCACACACAATTGGTGTGATGTTAACATATGTGAATGTTTTCACACACACAATAGGTGTGATGTCATACATAAAAATGTGAATTATGTCACAAAAATGTGAATGGTGTCAGACATATCAATGGGTGTGTTTTCACACACAAATGTGAGCACTATCACACATACACCATTGGTGTGATGTCAGACAGACATTGAGTGACGTCAGACACAAAAAGTGTGTGAAAGTACACACCAACCTGGTGATGTCATGGACATTTGGAGTGGTATCTCTAAGGAAAATGAGTGTGAATTCATACATAACAATGAGAGTTACATAAAACACACAATAGGGATATAAATCAGAGTAAAATGTGAGATACTTCACAGAAACCTGGGAGTGATTTCATACAAAACTGTGGATGTCATATCAAAGTTAACAATATGACTGCCCTCACACAACAGGAGTGATATCACACAATTTGAGAGATGTGACAGGCTAACCTAGTTTTATCCTGCTCAAAGTGTGTGATGTCCCAAAATGGGTGTGATGTCACACATAACGATTGGAATGATGTCACACACAAAATGTGAGCGATGTCACACACTGTTGGCATGATGTCAAACACACTATCAGAGTGATGTCACAATCAAGTGGTGTGATGTCATACATAATACTGGGAGTGACACCACACATAATAGTGGTTTGATATCGTATGACAATTAAGGTTGATGTCACTCACAATTGATGGGATGTGACACGCAATGAGGATGTTGGCACACACAAAGGGCTGTGATGTCACCCATAAACAAGTGTGTCACATCACATAACATAGGGTGTGATATCACATGCACACAATGGGAGTGATGTCACAATTTACATGTCACTGATCTCACAGATAGCAGTGGGAGTGATGTCACACTATTGATGTGATGTAACTGATAACAATGGGTGTGATTACACACATAAATGAGCAATCTCACAAAAGACACATGACTGATATCACACATAACCTGTTAATAGTCTACACTCAGGTTTCTATCCAATGTATTGAAAGAGCACTTCTGCTGAATTCAGCTTGCCAATAGCTGTAGGGAACATACTCTAACGAGACCGTTTATACTTTTCACTACAACTGGTACAGCATATCTGTAACATCCATTCAATGAAAGTACAGTGTGAAGAAAAACTCCTTTTTTTATCTGTTTATGATCGTCTTGAAAAGTCCCTTTTCAAAGGTTGCAATTTACTTCTTTCATTCGGGCTTTCTCTTACATGGAACAAAAGAATGTGCTTGTTGAGCTTGGTTGACCAGTAGCTGTTAGGGAGCATCTTCCTATGAGAGGGCCTAAATTTTTCACTACACAAGGAAGAGAATATCTCTAATATGCATATATGAAAAGCACAGTGTGGAGAAAAACCCTTGCTTGTACCTGTTTAGCATCTGCACTGAAAAGTACTTTTTCAAACATTGCAGCTCACGACATTTACTCAGGCTCTCTCTCACATTATAGGAGAGAATGTTCTTACTGAGCAAAGGTTGCCATTAGCTGTTAGTAAGATCTTCCCATGAGAGATTTGATCCTTTTCACTACTGCTGGGAGAAAGTATCTATAACATCCATTGAAATAACATACACGGTGGAAAAAAACTCATTTTAGTTGTTGAGGATCATCTTGATGAGTGAACTTTTCAATCATTGATCTTCATGGCCTGCACTCAGGCTTTCCCTCAAATATAATGAAAGAACACCCGTTCTGAACCCAACAGCCCTGTAGCTGTAAGTTAGCCCTTCCTTGGAGGGCTTTTAAACTTATCACTACAGCTGGGAGAGAGTATCTGCAACATTCATAAAATGAAAGTCAAGTGTGCAGAAAATCTCTGGCTGATATGTCTATAGGATCCTCCTGCAAATTGCCTTTTCCATCATTGTAGTTAACAACCGTCATTCAGGCTCTCTCTCCTATGTAAGGCAAGAAACTACTTGCTGAACTCAGCTGGTAGGGAGCTTTAAGCAGGATCCTCCTTTGAGAGCTTGTAAACTTGTACTGCAGCTGCAAGAGAATATCTGTAACATCCATTCCATGTAAGTTCTCTGTGGAGGAAAACACTTCCTTTTAGCTTTTTAGGATCATATTGTAAAGTGCCTTTTATCTTTGCACTTGATTGCATGCACTCAGGTTTCCTACCTGATATAAAGGAAAACACCCATGCTAAACCTACATTGCAAGTGGCTGTTGGGAACAACTTCCTAGGGGAGTTTCCAATTTTCACCACAGCTCGGAAAGAAGCTGTATCACATCCATTCAATGAAAGTACACCATGAAGAAAACCTCCTTTTGTAAGCGTTTATGACCATGTTCTTAAGTGGCTTTACACTGCAGTTCAATCTGTATTCAGGGTCTCACTGCATATCATGATGACCACTATTGCTTATCACAGTTTGCCAGTATCTGATAGTAACATCTTCATATGAGAGGATTTAAAATTTCAGTAACACTGGGAGAGTGTATCTATAACATCCATAAAACGAAAGTCCAGTATGTATAAAATTTCTTGCTTCTATCTGTATACGACTATCCTGATAATTGCCTTTATCAACATTGCAGTTAACTACCTTCAATCAGGAATTCTTCCCCATGTAAAG
This sequence comes from Diceros bicornis minor, assembly GCF_020826845.1. Lineage (NCBI taxonomy): Eukaryota > Metazoa > Chordata > Mammalia > Perissodactyla > Rhinocerotidae > Diceros > Diceros bicornis. The sequence continues at coordinate 62,955 of NW_026691211.1, read as the reverse complement.
CAAGAAAGTTCTTGCTGACCTCTGCTTCCAAGTACTTTACAGGAGGATCTGCCTCTGAGAGCTTTTAAACTTTCCACTGCAGTGAGGCGAGTATTACTCTAACATCCATTCCATGAACCTACTCTGTGGTGAGAAACTCTTAAAGTTAACATTTTAGGATATGTTAAAGTGCCTTTTCCTCTTTGTCGCTCATTGCCTGCACTGAGGCTCTCTTCCCAACCGAAAGACAACTCACCACTGCTCAAACAAGTTTGAAAGTAGCTGTAGGAACAATGTGCTATGACAGCTTTCCAACTATCACTACAGGTGGTGCAGATGATCATTACCATCCATTCAATAAAAGTTGACTGTTCAGAGCAACTCCTGCTTGTAGGTGTTTAGGATCATCTTGAGAAGAGTCTTTTAATTACTGCAGTTCAATCTGCTTTCGGGGTCTGAGTAGCATATTATGATGAACACTATTGATTAACACAGGTGGTCAATATCATAGGTTACATCTTCATATGAGAGGTTTTTCAGTTTCACTGCAGCTAGAGGAGAGTATCTATAACATCCATAAAATGAAAGTCAAATGTGGAGAAAAATCTCATCCTTGCATCTATATAGAATCTTCTTGCAAATTGCCTTTTCCCTCTTTGCAGTTAACGACCTTCACTCAGGCTCTCTCACCCAAGACATGCAAGAAAATGTTTGCTGAACTCAGCATGCAAGTATCTCTGAGGAGGATTTTCCTCTGAGATCTATTAAACATTTCACTGCATCTGGGAGAGAATATCTCCAACATCCATTCCGTGAACATACTCTGTTCAGAAAAACTCTTCCTTTTAGGTATTAGGATCATATGGTAAATTGCCTTTTCCTCTTTGCTGTTCATTGCCTGCAATAATGTTTCCTTCACTATATAGAGACAAAACAACACTGCTCAACCAATTTTGCCAGTAGCTGTAAGGAACATCTTCGTATGAGAGATTTCAAAGTATTACTACAGGTTTTGCTGATTATATTTAACATCCATTCCATTCAAGTTGAATCTTCAGAGAAACTCCTTATAGTAGCTGTTCAGGATCATCTTGAGAAGAGATATTTAATACACTACAGTTCAATCCACTTTCAGGCTCTCATGAACATATCATGAAAAACATTATAGCTTAACACATGTGGCCTACATCTGTAAGTAACATCTTCATCTGAGATGTTTTAAAATTTCAGCACAGCTGGGAGAGGTTATCTATAACATCCATAAAACGAAAGTGAAATATGCAGAAAATCTGTGGCTTTTCTCTTTATGGGATCAGCCTGCATATTGCCTTTAGATCACTGCAGTTAACGACCTTCGCTCAGGCTCTCTATCCCATGTAATGCAAGAAAGTGTTTCTTAACTCGCCTTGCAGGAATCTTTAAGGACGATCTTCCTCTGAGAGCTTGTAAACTTTTCACTGCAGCTAGGAGAACCTATTCATTACATCCATTCCATGTAAGTACTCTGTGGAGGAAAACACTTGCTTTTGGCTTCTTTGGATCATATTGTCAATTGCATTCTCATCTTTGAATTTCATTCCCTGCCCTCAGGCTTCCTCCCCGATGTAAAGAAAAAACACCACTGTTAAACCTACACTGCCAGTAGCGATTAGGAACACCTTCCCATGAGAGTTTACACTTTTCACCACAGCTCAGAAAAAAGCTCTATCACATCCATTTAATGAAAGTACACCGTGGAGATAACTTCTGCTTATAATTGTTTAGGGTCATCTTCATAAGTGACTTCAAATACACTGCAGTTCAATCTGCGTTCAGGGTCTCACTAGCATGTCATGACGAACACTATTGCTTAACACAGGTGACGAATATCTGTTAGTAACATCCTCATTGGAGAGGTTTTAAAATTTCAGTACGGCTGGGAGACAGTATATGTAACATCCATAAAATGAAATTTCACTTTGGAGACAATCTCTTGTTTATATCTGTATAGGATTATCCTGAAAATTGCATTTTACATCATTGCTGTTAACGACCTACACATAGGAGTTCTCTCCTTGTAATGCCAGAAAGTTCTTACTGAACTTGCTTGCAAGTATCTTTAAGGAGCACCTTCCTCTGAGAGCTTTTAAACTTTCCATTGCAGCTGGGAGAGAATATCTATAACATCCATTCCAGGAACATACTGTGTGGTGGAAAAGTCTTCCTTTTAGTTTTTTGGATCACATAGTAAAGTGCCTTTTCCTCTTTGTAGTTCATGTCCTGCACTGAGGCTTCCTTCCCACAGGAAAGACAAAATACCACTGCTCAACGAAGTTTACCAGTAACTCTTTGAAACAATCCTAGGAGAGCTTTCAAACTATCACTACATGTGGTGCAGATTATCATTACCCTACATTCAACGAAAGTGGACTCTTCAGAGAAACTCTGCTTGCAGCTGTTTGGGATCATCTTGAGAAGAGACTTTGACTACACTGCAGTTCAGTCTGCCTTCAGGTTCTCAGTAACGTATCATGATAAACACTATTGCTTATCACAGTTGGCCAATATCTACATGTAACATCTTCATATGAGTGGTTTTCAAATGTCAGTACAGCTGGCAAAGGGTATCTATAACATCCATCAATTGAAATTCAGGTGTAGAGAAAATCTTTTGCGTGTATCTGTATAGGACTATTCTGAAAATTGCCTTTTCCAACGTTGCAGTAAATAACTTTCATCCGTGCTCTTTCTCCCAAGTCAGGTAAAAAATGTTTGCTGAACTCAGCTTGGAAGTATCTTTAAGGAGGCTCTCCCTCTCAGAGCTTTTAAACTTTTCACTGCAGTGGGGAGCGAATATCTATAACATCCATTTCAGGAATGTACCCTGTGGAGAAAAATTCGTCCTTTTAGCTTTTTAGGATCATATTGTAAAGTGCCTTTTCCTCTTTGTTGTTCATTGCCTGCACTGAACCTCCCTTCCCAATGGAAATACAAAACACTGCTGCTCAATGACCTTTGCCAGTAGCCATCAGAGCATCTTCTTAGGAGAGCTTTCGAACGATCACTACAGGTGGTGCAGGTTATTGTTATGATCAACTCAAAGAAAGTTGACGCTTCAGAGAAACTCCAGCTTGTGGCTGTTAAGGGTCATCTTGAGAAGAGACTATTAATAGACTGCAGTTCAAACTCTAGTCAGGGTCCCACTAGCATCTCATGATGAATTATATTGCTTAAGACAGGTGGCCAATATTTGAAAGCAACATCTTCATCTTAGGGGTTTTAAATTTCAATAGTGCTGCGAGAGAGTATCTATAACATCCATAATATGAAAGACAAGTTTGGTGAAAATCTCGTTCGTGTAACTGTGTACGTTCATCATGCAAATTGCCTTTTCCCTCATTGCATTTAATGGCCTTCACTCAGATCTCTCTCCAAAGTAAAGCAAGAAAGCGTTTGTTGAACTCAGCTTGCAGGGTCCTTTAAGAATGATCTTCTGAGAGCTTTTAAAATTTTCACTGCAGCTGGGAGAACTTATCTATAATATCCATTCCATGTAAGTACCATGTGGAGGAAAACACTTGCTTTTAGCTTCTTCAGATCATATTGTCAATTGCATTTTCATCTTTGCATTTCATTGCCTGCACTCACGTTGCCTCCCTGATTTAAAGAGAAAACACTACTGCTAAACCTACTCTGCCAGTAGCTGTTAGGAACACCTTCCTTTGAGAGTTTCAACATTTCAACACACCTCGGAAAGAAGCTTTACCAAATCCATTCAATGAAAGTATACCGTGAAGAAAACCTCTTCTTGTACCTGCTTAGGATTATGTTCATGAATGACTTTAAAGGCATTGCAGTTCAGCCTGCATTTAGGGTATCATTAGCATATCATGATGAACACTATTGCTTAACACAGGTTGCCAATATCTGTTAGTAACATCTTCATATGAGAGTTTTTAAATTTTCAGTACAGCTGGAGAGAGTATCTATAACATCCATGAAATGAGAGTTCAGTGTGGAGAAAATCTCTTGGTTGTATCTGTATAGGAGTATCTTGAAAATTGCCTTTTCCACCATTGCAGTTAACGACCTGCACTTAGGAATTCGCTCCCAGGTAAGGCAAGAAAGATCTTGCTGAACTCAGATGGCAAGTAGCTTTCAGCAGATCTGCCTCTGCGAGCTTTTAAACTTTCCACTGCAGCTGAGACAGAATATCTATACCAAACATTACATGTAAGTACACTCTGTGGAGGAACATACGTCCTTTTAGCTTTTTAAGATCATCTTACAAAGTGCCTTTTCATCTCTGCAGTTACTGCCTGCACTCAGGTCTCCTCCACAACGTAAAGACAAAACACCACTGTAAACCTATTTTGCCAGTTGCTGCTAGGAGCACATTCCTATGAGATGTTAAAATTGTCACCACAACCGGGGAAGAAACTCTATCACATCCATTCAACGAAAGTACCGTGTGAAGAATATCTTTACGTGTCGCTGTTTAGAATCATATTCATGAGTGACATTAAAAACATTGTAGTTCAGCCTACCTTCAGGGTCTCACTAGCATATTATTATCAACACTATTGTTTAACGCAGGTTGCAAATATCTGTTAGGAATACCTTCATATGAGAGGTTTTAAAATTTCAGTACAGATGGGAGTATCTATAACATCTATAAAATGAAAGATCATTGTAGAGAAAATTTCTTGCTAATATCAGTATAGGACTATCCTGAAAATTTCCTTTGCATCCTTGCAGTTAACAACATTCACTTAGTAATTCTCTCCCTATTTAATGAAAGAAAGACCTTGCTGAACTCAGATTGCAAGTAGCTTTCCGCAGGATCTGCCTCTGAGAGCTTTTAAACTTTCCACCGCAGCTGGGACACAATATCCATAACATCCAGTACATGAACGTACCCTGTGCAGAAAAACTCTTCCTTGTAGATTTTTGGACGATGTGGTTCAGTGACTTTTCCTCTTTGCCGTTCATTGCCCGCACTGAGGCTGTCTTCCCAATGGAATGACAAAACACCACTAAGCAACCAAGTTTGCCAGTAGTTTTCAGGATCATCTTACTAGGAGAGCTATCACTACAGGTGGTGCAGATTATCCTTACCATCCATTCGATGACAGTTGACTCTTCAGAGAAACTCCTCCTTGTAGCTGTGTAGGATCATCTTGAGAATTTGAATACACTGCAGTTCAAACTACATTCAGGGTCTCACTAGCATATCATGACGAACATTTTTGTTTAACACAGGTACCCAATAAGTGTAAGTAACATCTTCATATGAGAGGTTTTAAAATTTCAGTACACTTGGGAGATAGTATCTATAGCATCTGTAAAAGGAAAGGCCAGTCTGGAGCAAAATTCTTGCTTGCGTCTGTAGAGGACTATCCTGAAAATTGCCTCTCCCAACATTGCTGTTAATGACTTTTACTTAAGAATTTTCTCCCTGGGGCCTGCCTGGTGGCGCAAACGGTTTCGTGTGCATGCTCCACTTTGGTGGCCTGGGGTTTTCAGTTTCCCAACCCTGGGCACGCACCAACGCACTGCTTGCCAGGACATGCTGTGGTGGCGTCCCATATAAAGTAGAGGAAGATGGGCACAGATGTTAGCTCAGGGCCAATCTTCCTCAGCAAAAAAGAGGAGGATCAGCATCGGATGTTACCTCAGGGCTGATCTTCCTCCCAAAAATAAAAGAGAATTCTCTCCCATGTAATACCAGCAAGTTCTTGCTTAACTCTGCTTGCAAGTACGTTTAAGGAGCATCTACCCCTGAGAGCTTTTAAACTTTCCACTGCAGCTGGGAGAGAATATCTATTGTATCCATCTAATGAACATACTCTGTGGAGAAAAACATTTCCGTTTAGTTTTTGAGGATCATAATGGAAAGTGCCTTTTCTTCCTTTTGGTTCGTTGCCTGCACTGAGGCTGCCTTCTCAATGGAAAGACAAAATACCACTGCTCAGGCACTTTTGCCAGTAACAACTAAGGAAATAACTTCGTGCCCTGTTTCTCTTCCTTCCAGCAAATGAGGTCCAGCTTCCTTAACCAGGTTGGGGACATATTGCCATTTCAGGCCTTGAGAAGGAATATCACATTCCTTTGAGAAGGCAATTTCTGATCCCGGGTTCTCAGTAGAGCTCTAGGAACGAGTTAGTAATTGAATTTCAATGATTACTGGAACTTAGCTGAACTATGTATAACACCCATTGTTGGAAATAACTTCATGCCCACTATCTCTTCCTTCCATCTCATAAAGATCAGAAACCTAAAACAGGTATATAACAGAATACAGTTTCAGGCCTTGAGATTGAATCTCATATTCCTTTGAGAGGGCACTTTCTGACCCAGGCTTGTTAGCAAATGTCTAGAAACGACTTTGTAGATGAGTGGCAATCATCACTACAGCTGAGCTCATCTGTATAAAATACCCATCCCTGGAAGTATCTTTGTGCTCACTCGCTCTTCCTTTCAGCTAGTGAGAATCACCTTCTTAAACCAGGTTTAGAACATAATGCTATTTTGGTCGTTGAGAGCAAATCTCACATTCCTCTGTGAAGACACTTACTGATAACTTCTTGTAAGTAGATGTCTAAGAACAAGTTTATATTGGAGCATCAATCAGTACTACAACTGAGTAAAATGATTTATAATACCCATTCCACGAAATAGCTTCATGTAAAAACTCTCTTCCTTCTAGCACTAAGCGTCACTAAACTAAACCAGTTTTGGACCATATTGCCTTGTTGGGCCCTGAGAAGGATTCTCGCATTCCTTTGAGAAGGCACTTTCTGATCCCAGAGTGGAAGTAGATGTCTAGGAACAAGTTTGTATATGAGTGGCAAGCGTTACTACAGCTGAGCTAAGCTGTGTATAATACCCATTCCTGAAAATAACTTTGTGCCTCATCTCTCTTCCTTCCAACTCATAAGGATCACAAAGCTAAACCAGGTTTGGAACATATTGCCATGTCACTCCTTGAGATGGAATCTCATATTCCTTTGAGAAGGCACATTCTGATCCTGTCCAGAATGTTGAAGTCTAGGAATAAGTATGTATATGAGTGTTAATCGTTACTAGACCTGAGCTCAACTGTCTATAACAACCGTTCCAGGTAATACTTTTTGCCTCATCTGTCCTCCTTCAATCTCATAAGGATCACAAATATAAACCAAGTTTCATGCATCGTGCCATTTCAGGCCTTGAGAATGAATCTCACACTACTTTGAAGGTACTTTCTGATCCCTGCTTCTAAGTAGCTGTCCAGGACAAGATTCTATATAAGTGGCAATCGTTACTACAACTGAACTATTCTTTGAGTAACACCCAATCCTGAAAATAACTTCATGCCCAATCTATCTTCCTTCCAGCTCATAATGAAGACCTTCCTCAAGCAAGTTGGGAACATATTGCCATTTCAGACCTTGAGAAGAAATCTCACATTCCTTTGAGACAGCAGTTTCTGATCACAGCCTGCACGTAGACGTCTAGGATCAAGTTTGTATGTGATTGGCAATCACTAATAGAGCTGTGCTTCTCTCTTCCTTCCATCTCGTAAGGATCACAAACCTAAATCAGGTTTGGAACATAATGCCATTTCAGGCCCTTGAGAACAAATCTCACACTCCTTTGAGAAAGCACTTTCTGATCCCGGCTTGTAAGTAAATGTCTAGTAACAAGTTTCTAAATGAGTGGCAATCATTACTACAGCTGAGCTAAACTATGTATAAGAACCATTCCTCAAAATAACTTCCTACCCCATCTCTCTTCCTTCCAGCTCTAAAGGATTACATTCTTAAGCAAGGTTTTGAATGTAATACCATGTCAGGCCTTGAGAATGAATCTCACGTTACCTTGAGAAGGAACTTTCTGATCCCAGCTTCTAAGTAGATCCCTAGAAACAAGTTTGTATATGAGTGGAATCATTACTACAACTGAGCTGAACTATGAATAACCCCTATTCCTGAAAATAACTTTGTGCCGGTCTCTCTTCCTTCCAGATCATAAGGCCCACCTTCCTCAACCACGTTTGGAACATATTGCCATTTCCGGCCTTGAGAAGGAATCTCATATTCCTTTAAGAAGGCACTTTATGATCACTGCTTCTAAGTATATGCCCAAGAACAAGATTCTATATAAGTGGCAATCGTTAGTACAACTGAGCTATTCTATGAATAACATCAATTCCTGGAAAAAAACTTCATGCTCAATCTCTCTTACTTCCAGCTCGTAAATACCACCTTCCTCGACTAAGTTTGGAACATATTGCTGTTTCAGACCCTCAGAAGGAATGTCACATTCCTTTGAGAAGTTGCTTTCTGATCCTGGGGTTATGTAGATGTCTAGGAACAAGTTTGTATATGAGTGGCAATCATTACTACACCTGAGTTAATCTATGTAGAAAACTCATTCATGAAAATGTCATTGTGCCCAATCTCTCTTCCTTCCATCCAATAAGGATCACAAACCTAAGCCAGGTTTGGGACATATTGCAATTTTGGGCCCTGAGAAGGAAAGTCACATTCCTTTGCGAAGGCCCTTTGTGTTCCCGACCTGTATGTAGGGAACTTGTTCTGTGAACAAGTTTGCATATGAGTGGCAATCACGACGACAGGAGCTAACGTATGTATAACAGCCATTCCTGGAAATCACTTTGTGCCTAATCTCTCTTCCTTTATCTCATCAGGATCAGCTTGCTCAACCATGTTGGAACATCATGGTATTTTGGGCCTTGAGAAGGAACCTCATAGAGTCCAGCCCCATGGTGTAGTGGTTAAGTGTGCACCCTCTGTTGCTGGTGGCCCGCGTTCAGATACCGGGCACACACCGACACATAGTTTGTCAGGCCATGCTGTGGTGGCATCCCACATAAAGTGGAGGAAGATTGGGACGGATGTTAGGTCTGGGCCAGTCTTCCTCAGCAAATAGAGGAGGATTGGCATGGACGTTAGCTCAGGGCTGATCTTCCTCACAAAGAAAAAAGAGAGGGAACCTCATATTCCTTTCAGAAGGAACGTTGTTATCCCGGCTTCTAAGTAGAAGTGTAGGAACAGGTTTTGTTTGGCAATCATTACTACAGCTGAGCTAAACTGTGACTAACAGCCATTCCTGGAAATAGCTTCATGCCCAAACTCTCTTCATTCCGGCTCGTAAGGACCACATTTGTCAACCAGGTTTGGAATATAGTGCCCTCTCAGGCCTTTAGAAGGAATCTCACATTCTTTTGAGAACACACTCTCTGATACCAGCTTCTAAGTAGATATCTAGGAACAAGTTTGTATAGACGTGACTGTCATTACTACAGCTGACAAACTTGGTATAACACCCATTCCTGGAAATCACTTTGTGCCTAGTCTCTCTTCTTTCCATCTCGTAAGGATCACAAACCTAAACCTGATTTGGACCATAATGCCATTTCAGTCCTTAAGAAGGAGTCTCACTGTGCTTTCAGAAGGAATGTTCTGTTCCTGGTTTTTACGTAGATGTCTAGGAACAAGTTTGTATATGATTGGCAATCATTACTACAGTTGAGGTGAACTTCACATAACACCCATTCCTGGAAGAAATTTTGTGCCTAATCGCTCTTCCTTCCATCTCATAAAGATCACAAACCTAAACCAGATTTCGAACCTACTGTCATTTTGCACCTGGACAACAAAACTCACATTCCCTTGAGAAGGCTCTAAGTAGATGTCTAGGAAAACGTTGCTATATGAGTTTCAATCATTAGTAGAGGTGAGCTTTATTTTGTGTAACACCCATTCCCGGAAATAACTTTGTGCCTTATCTCGCTTCCTTCAATCACGTAAGGATCACAACCCAAAACGAGGTTTGGTAAATAATGCCAATTCGGCCATTGAGAACGAATCTCACATTTCTTTGAGAAGGCAATTTCTGATCCTGGCTTGTAAGTAAATGTCTAGGAGCAAGTTTGAATATGAGTGGGTGGCAATCATTACTACAGCAGAGATGAAATACATATCACCTATTCTTGAAAATAACTTGGTGCCCAACCTCTCTTCCTTCCAGCTCGTAAGCATCACCAACCTAAATGTTTTGGAACATACTGGCATTCGGACCCTGAGAAGGTATCTCACTTTCTTATGAGAAGGCACTTTCTAATCCCAGCCTATATGTAGATATGCAGGAAAACGTTTGTAAATGAGTGACAATCATTATTAAAGCGGAGTTAAAAGGTGTATAACACCTAATCCCTGAAACAACTTTGTGCATAATCTCTCTTCCTCCCATGTTGTAAGGATTACTTTGCTCACCCAGGAACAGAATTTGGAAAACAATGCCATTTCTGGACCTGAGAATTAATCTCACATTCCTTTGAGAAGGAAATTTCTGATGCAGGCTTCTAAGTAGAAGTCCATGAACAAGTTTGTATATGAGTGGCAATCATTCCTACAGCTTAGCAAAAGTATGTGTAACGCCCATTCCTGGAAATAAATTTGTGCCTAACCTCTCTTCTTTCCATCTTGTAATGGTGAAAAACCTGAACCCGGTTTGGAGCATAATGCCATTTTGTGCCCTGAGAACGAATCTCATACTCCTTTGATAAGGCACTTTCTGAACCACCTTGTAAGTAACAGTCTAGGAACAAGTAGCTATATGAGTGGTAATCGTTAGTACAACTGAGCTAACCTATGTATAGCACCTGTTTCTGGACATGACTTCATGCCCAATCTCCCTTCCTTCCGGCTGCTGCAGATCTCCTTCCAAAAGCAGGCTTGTAAACAGGGCCATGTAGGGCCTTGAGAGAGAATCTCACGCACATGCCTTAGAGAAGGAACTTTCTTATCCCGGTTTGTAAGTAGATGGTAAGAAACATCTTCCTATCTGAATGGCATCACTACTACAGCTGAGTTAAACTATGGATAACGCCAGTTCCTGGAACGAAGTTCAGGCCCAATATCCCTTCCTTCCGTTACATGAGGATCCCCTTCCTAAGGAAGGTATGGAACGAGGACCATGTAGTGCCTTGAGACAATCTCACTCACAAACCATAGAGAGCACACTTAATGATAGCGGATTCTAAGTAGATGGTTAGGAACATGTTTGTATCTGAGTGGCAAGAATTGCTACAGCTGAGCTAAACTAAGTATAACACCCATTCCTGGAAATGACTTAGTGCCTAATCTCCCTTACTTCCAACTCCTAACGATTGCCTTCTCAAAGCAGGTTTGGAAACAGGACTGTGTATTGTCTTGCAACAACATCTCACTCATAAGCCATTGAGAGCGCGTTTTCTCATACTACAGTCTAAGTAGATGGCTAGAAGCATGTTTGTATCTGAGTGGCAGGCATTACTACAGCTGAGCTAAACTAAGTATAACTCCCATTCCTGGAAATTACTATGTGCCCAATCTCCCTCCTTCCAGCTCCGAAGGATCACTTTCCCAAAGCAGGTATGGAAACAGGGCCATGTAGGGCCTTGACACAGGATCACTCTCAAATGCCTTAGAGAACGGAATTTCTTATCCTGGGTTGGAAGTAGATGGCTAGAAACATCTTTGTTTGTGAGTGGCAATCATTACTACAGCTGAGTTAAACTATGTATAAGACCCATTCCTGGAAACAACTTGGTGCCCAATCTCCCTTTCTCCCAGCTCCTAAAGATCGCCATCCAAAACCAGGTTGTGCACAGGGCCACGGAGGGCCTTGAGAGAGGATTTCACACACATGTCTTAGGGAAGGCACTTTCTTATCTCGGCTTGTAAGTAGATGGAAAGAAACATCTTCCTATCTGAGTGGCAATCACTACTGAGGCTGAGTTAAACTATGTATAACACCCATTCCTGGAAAAAACTTCTTGCCAGATCTCCCTTCCTTCCAGTGCAAAAGGATCGCCTTGCCAAAGCAGGTTTACACAGGCCCATGAAGGGCCTTGAGAGACAATCTCACTCACATGATTTAGAGAAAGCACTTTCTTATCCTGGCTTGTATTTAGATGGTAAGAGACATCTTTGTATTTGAGTGGCAATCACTACTACAACTCGGATAAACTATGTATAGCACCCATTCCTGGAAGTAACTTCATGCCCCATCTCTTTTCCTTCCCACTCCTAAAGATCACCTTCCCGAAAAGGTTTTGCACAGGCCCACATAGGGCCTTCAGAGAGAATCTCACTCACTTGCCTTAGACCGGGCACTTTCTTATCCTGGACAGTAAGTAGATGTTGTGAAACATCTTTCTATCTTTGTGGCAATCACTACTAGAGCTGAGTGAAACGATGGATATCAGCCATTCCTGGAAGTAACTTCATGCCCAATCTCCTTTCCTTCCAGCTCCTAAGGATGGCCTTCCCAAAGAAAGTTGTGCACAGCACCATGTAGGGCCTTGAGATAGAATCTCAGTCAAATTCCTTAGAGAAGGCACTTTCTTATCCTGGCTTTGTGAGAAGATGGTAAGAAACATCTTGGTATCTGAGGGGCAATCACTACTACAGCTGAGTTAAACTATGGATAACATCCATTCCTGGAAGTACCTTCATGCCCCATCTCCCTTCCTTCCACCTGCTAATGATCACCATCCGAAAGGAGGTTTGGAAACAGGGCCGTGGAGTTCCTAGGGACAGGAACACTCTCAAATTCCTTAGAGAACACACTTTCTTCTCTCGGTTTGTAAGTTGACAGAAAGAAACATCTTTGTATCCAAGTGTGAATCATTACTAGCTTTTGGGTTAAGGTTCGTGTTAGAGTTTGGGTTAGGGATCGGGTTAGGTTTAGGCTCAGGATTAGGGTTCGGGTTCGGGTTAGGGTTAAGGTTAGGCTTAGGGTTCAGGTTAGGGTTTGTGTACTGGTTTGGTTTAGGTTTAGGGTTAGGGTTGGGGTTAGGGCTAGGGTTAGGGTTAGGGTCAGGCTTGGGTTTAGGGTTAGCTTTCAGGTTCGGGTTCGGGTTAGGGTTAGGGTTATGGTTGGGTTCCGCTTAGGGTTAGGGACAGGGTGCAGGTTAAAGTTCAGGCTGGTTTATGGCTAGGGTTACATTTAGGATTGGGGTTAAGGTTAGGCTTAGGATTCTGGTTAGTGTTAGGGTCGGGTTAGGCTTTGGGTGAGGGTTAGAGTTAGGGTTCGGGATTGAGTTATAGTTAGGCTTAGGGTAAGTGTTACTGTTTGCTTAGAATTAGGGCTATCATTGCCTTCCCGTTAGGGTTAACGTTTGGGTTATTGTTAGGGTTCAGGTTAGGGTTAGGGTTATGGTTCCGGTTAGGGTTTAGTTTAGGGTTAGGGTTGGGGTTAGGGTTAGGGTTACGGTTAGGGTTCTGGTTAGGGTTGGAGTTAGGGTTCGTGTACTCTTTTGGTTTAGGTTTAGGGTTAGAGTTAGCCCTCAGGTCAGTGGTCGGGTTAGCTTTTGTTTAAGGTTCGTGCTAGGGTTCAGGTTAGGGTTAGGGTTAGGTTTAGCGGTCTGGTTAGTGTCAGAGTTAGGGTTAGTGTTAGGGTTAGGGTTAAGGTCGGGTCCATCTTCAGGTTAAGGTTAGTGTTAGGGATCGGTTTAGGGTACGAGTTAGGGTTAGGGTTCGTGTTAGGATTAGGGTTAGGTTTAGGGCTATGGTTGGGTTCGTGTTCGGGTTAGGGATAGGGTTCTGGTTATGGTTAGGGGTCAGGTTCTGGTTCGGATTAGATTTAGCATTAGTGTTCACGTTAGGGCTAGGGTTCGGGTTCTGGTTAGTGTTAGCATTAGGGTTAGGTTTCAGGTTAGGATTAGGGTTAGGCTTAGGGTTAACGTTAAGTTTAGGCTTAGGTTTAGTATTATGGTTCGATTTCGGGTTAGAGTTAGAGTTAGGATTCATGTTAGGGTAAGGGCTATGGTTTGGGTTAACATTAAGTTTAGTTTTAGTGTTACTATTTGGACTAGGGTTATGGTTATGTTTCAGGTTTGGTTTAGGGTTAGCTTTAGCGTTAGGTTTCACATTAGGGTTAGGATTACGGTTGCCTCCAGTTTAGGGTTGGAGTTGGGTTATGTATAGGGTTATGTTTAGTGTTCGGATTAATGTTACGATTAGGTTTCAGTTTCGGTGTAGGGTTAGCCTTAGCTTTAGGGGTCGGGTTAGTGCTAGGGTTAGGGTTGGATTCGGGTTAGGGTTAGGGTTAGAATTAGGGCTGGATTTAGGGTTATGGTTTGGTGTAGTGTTAGGTTTAAGGTTAGGTTAAGGGTTGGGGTTAGGGTTAGGATTGGGTTTAGGGTTAGAGTTAGTGTTCAGGTTAGTGTTAGGGTTAGGGTTCAACTTCAAGATCATGTTAGGGTTAGGGTTAGTGTCGAGCTAGGTGTCGGGATAGGGTTAAGGTTACGGTTCAGGTTAGGGTTTCTGAAAATGTTAGGGTTAATATTCGTGTTAGGATAATGGTTAGCTATAGGGTTAGGGTTGGGTTCATGTTAGGGTTAGATCTCTGGTTCAGCTTAGGTTTAGGTTTCAAGTTCTTGTTCTGGTTAGTGTTAGTGTTACGTTTCGGGTTATGTTTAGGGTTAGGATTAGGGTTACAGTTATTGTTAGTGTTACATTTAGGGAGAGGTTAGTGTTCGGATTAGGGTTAGGGTTAGGGTTCAGGTTCTGGATTGTGTTAGGGTTTCGGTTATTGTCGGGTTCGGCTTCGTGTCAGGGTTAGGTTTTGAGTTCAGTTTAGTTAAGGATTAGGGTGAGGGTTAGGGTTAGAGTTTGGTTTCGGGTTACTATTAGGGTTGGGGTTGGGGTTAGGATTAGGCTTCGGTTTAGTGCTAGGGTTAGGGTTAGGGTTGGTTTGGGTTAGGGTTAGAGATTGTTAGGGTTAGGGGTAGGACTGGGTTAGGGTCAGGGTTCGGGTTGGGTTAGGATTAGGGTTAGTGTTAGGGTTTGGGTTAGGGTTAGGCTTCGGGTTAGCGCTAGGGTTAGGGTTAGGATTGGGTTGGGTTACAGATAGCATTAGGGTTCAAGTTTAGGTTAGGGTTAGGGTTCGTTTAGGGTTATGGTTCAGGTTAGGGTTAGGGTTGCTGTTAGAGTTCAAGTTATGGTTAGGCTTAGGGTTAGGGCTAGGTTTACTCTTAGGCTTTGGTTGGGTTAGGGTTAGGGTTAGGGTTTGGGTTAGTGTTTGTGTCATGGTTAGTTTCCAGTTTCTGGTTAGGGTTAGGGATAGCGATAGTGTTCAGGTTAGTGTTAGGGCTAGAGTTCGGTTTAGGTTTGGTTTTGGGTTAAGGTTAGGGTTCGGATTCGGTTTATGTTTAGCGTTAAGTTTAGGTTTCGAGTGAGGATTAAGGTTAGAGTTAAGGTTACAGTTAGGGTTAGTGTTAGGGTTAGGGTACAGGTTAGGTTTAGAGTCAGAGTAAGAGTTAGAGTAAGAGTTAGGGTTAGTTTTATGATTCGACTTCAGGTTAGGGTTTTGATTAGGTTTCGTGTTAGGGTAAGCCTTACAGTTTGGGTTAGGGTTAGGTATAAGGTTAAGTTTAGTTTTAGGGTTAGTGTTTGGATTAGCGTGAGAGTTCCTTTTCAGGTTAGGGATTGGTTATGGTTAGGGTTAGGCTCGGGTTAGGCTTCAGGTTAGGATTAGGGTTAGGGTACAGGTTAAATTTAGGGCTAGGGTTAGTGTTCCGGTACGAGTTAGTGTTAGGGTTAGGCCTAGGGTTAGTGTTAGAGTTGGGTGCGGGTTCGGGTTAGGGTTAGGGATATGGTTACTCTTAGGGTTAGGTTTATGGTTATGGTTGGGTTCCGGTTAGGTTTAGGGTTAGGGTTCAGGTTAGGGTTAGGGTTAGGATTAGGGTTAGGATTAGTGTTAGTTTCAGGACAGGGTTATGGTTAAGGTTACTGTTAGGGTTACGCTTAGGCTCTGTTTGGGTTACAGTTAGGTTTAAGGTTAGGGTTCAGGTTAGGGTTCGGGTTAGTGTTAGTGTTAGGGTTCAGGTTAGGGTCTGGGTTAGGGTTTAGGGTTTGGGTTGTGGTTAAAGCTAGGGTTAGGGGTCTGTTCAGTGTTAGGGTCAGGGCCAGCACCGGTTTTCTTTAGGCTTAAAGTTAGTCTTAGGGTTTAGGGTTAGGTTTATGATTAGTGTTAGCTTTATTGTTGGGCTAGGGTTGGGGTTAGGCTTCGTTTTGGGGATCTAGGAAGTTTTGGGGTTAGGGTTGCCATTCGGATTAGTGATAGGGTTACTGCTATGGTTTGGGTTATGTTTAGGCTAAGGTTTATGGCTAGGTTTAGAGTTGGGTTAGATTAGGGTTAGGGTTAGGGTTAGTGTTAGTTTTCAGGCTATGGTTAGGGTTAAGGTTAGGTTTAGGGTTACTCTTAAGGTTAGGGTTAGTGCAAGGGTTAGGGTTCGGTTTTGGCTTAGGGTTATGGTTAGGTGTAGGATTAGAGTTAGTGGTCTGATTGGGGTTCTGGTTCCACTTCGGGTTCGGGATTTGGGTTAGGGTTAGAGTTAGGGTAGGATTAGGCTTCGGGTTAGGGTTAGGGTTAGGGTTTGCGTTAGGATTAGGGTTAGTGTTAGGGTTAGAGCTCGGGTTCAGGTTTGGGTTACATTTAATGGTAGGATGGCGTCATGCTTTGGGTTACAGTTACCATTTGGTTCAGGTTAGTGTTTGAGTTAGGATTATGCTTAGCGTTAGAGTTCTGGTTAGGTTTAGGGTTAGTGTTCAGGTTAGGGTTTAGTTGGGTTAGAGCTAGTGTTTGCTTTAGGTTTAGGGTTAGTTTTAGGGTTAGGCTAAGGGTTCAGTTTAGTGTTATGTTAGGGTTAGGGTTCGGATTCACGTTAGTAATTGTGTTCAAATGTGGTTTAGGGTTAGGTTTTGGGTTAGGGTTTGGGTTAGATTTAGGGTACCAGTTAGGGTTAGGGTTATGGTTCGGGTTAGTGGTAAGATTAGGGTTTGAGTTAGGGTTAGCTTTAGTGTTAGGGTTCAGGTGGGTTAGGGTTAGCATTCTTGTTAGGGTTATTGGTAGGTAGAGTTTTAGGGTTAGGTTTGGGGATAGGGTTAGGGTTCATGTTAAGTATACTGTTAGGATTAGCTTTCATGTTAGGATTAGGGTTGAGTTAGATTAATGGTTAGGATTAGGGTTATGGTGTAGGTTAGGTTTAGGGATAGGGTGAGTGTTAAGGTTAGGGTTCAGTTTCAGGTTACGTTTAGTGTTAGATTCAGGGTTTGGTTTCAGGTTAGGGCTAGAGTTGGGTTCACGTTAGGGTTCTGGTTAGGTTTATGGTTTTGCTTAGGTTTAGGTTTAGTGTTATAGTTAGTGTTCAGATTTGGTTAGGGTTAGGGTTCGGGTGGGATCCAGTTAGGGTTAGGGTTAGGGTTAGGCTTCTTGTTAGCGTTAGCACTAGGGTTCAGGTTAGGTTTAGCGTTACGATTAGGTTTAGGGTTATGGTTATGGTTAGGTTATGCCTCAGGTTATGGATAGGTTAATGATTCATGTTAATGTTATGGTTAAGGTTAGGGTTGGGATTAAGGTTAGGTTTATTGTTGGTGTTAGGTTTCTGGTTAGGGTTAGGCTTAGGATTCAGCTACATGTTAGGTTAGTGTTCGGATTCAGTTTAGGGTTAGGGTTATGATCAGGTTAGGGTGAAGGTTAGTGTTACTGTTGGGGTTAGAGTTAGCAATAGGGCTCTGTTTAGGACGAGGCATTACTATTCTGGTAAGTGTTAGTGTTAGGGTTAGGATTCAGTTTCAGTTTACAGTTAGGATAACATTCGGGTTAGGTATTAGGGACAGGCTTAGTGTTCGGGTTAGCTTTATGGTTTGGGGGGGGGTTCTTTCTCTGCCCCCGACAGCCCCGAGCTGGGTCGGTCCCTCAGACCTGGCCAGGGGCAGCTCGTCCCCCGGCGCCCTTCCCCATGGCATCCAAGGGCAAGCTGGGCGCCAGCCCCACCCCGCTTGCCACTGCCACGACCATCGCCCTACCTCGGGGGGCCTGGGCAGGACAGGGACCCGGGTGTGGGAGGCCTCCAGATCTCAGGTCTGGCACACCGTTTACCAGGCTGCTTCCTCCTCTGACGGGGGCCCAGCACACGCCCCAAGAGACTTGGCGGCCTCCCCCAGGGCTCTATCCTCTGCAACTCGTCCCCTTGGAAGGGGTCTGGCCCAGGTGCCAGGTTCGGCTGGTCGGCCAGCCTCCTCTTGGGAAAGCAGGCAAGCCGAGCCAGGCTTGCAGTGGCCCTGGCGTGACACCTGCGACCTCAGGCAGAGGGCCTCCCGCGTGCCCTCCATGGCGGACTTCTCCCCGGATCCGTGGCCTGGGCACTAGGAAGGCCGGGCCTCCCCGACTCCCGGGAGGAGGGGCTAGCCCAGTTGCGCCCTGGCCCCCAGAGCCTGCGGTGCCATCTGCCTGTCTCGGCACTTCTGACTCCACAGAGCCTTTCCTACACCTGGGCTGGCTGCAGTGGCAAAGTGCAGGCGTGGGGTGAGGCTAAGGCTTTGTCTTTCCAGGAAGAAATGAACCCCTGGCCGAAGCAGCAGGCCCAGGCAGAGCCTTGAGCTTGCAGCCCAGTACGCCTGTGGTCATCAGTTCCAGAGCAATGTTTCCAAGGCAGGGAAGCGGCCCCCAAGCTGAGTGGGAGTGGGGGAGGGGAGGGAGACAACAGCTGAAGCCGAGTCCAGAAGGGCGGCAAAGGAACAGCTGCAGCTGGGTCAGAGCCTGGAGGGAGGGCGGGGCCTTCACTGAGGACCCCCCCCCCGAGGCCAGCCCTAGGCCCCGGCGGTCGCGCAGGCGCCCTTGGCCTGTGCGGTGTGTCGGGGGTTGAACCCAAGCCCGCAGGGATCCCGGAGCGGCCAGAGAAAGAAGGGCCCATGGAGAGGTAGGCGAGGTGGGCAGGGGGCGCCACCTTACTCTCCTCAGCTCCCTGAGGGAGAGAGAGAGAGACAGAGACAGAGAGAGAGATCCCTGACCTCTGAGTCTCTGCCTCCACCGCTGGCTGGTGCCAACTCACGCGCCATCCCACTTCCAGCCATCACCCCCACGCCTGCCCCGGGGCCAGCCCCACCACAGAGAGGCCGGTTGGTTCCTGCTCACCCCTGTGCCGTCCCTTCCCGACCTGACCCCAGTGCAGGGGATAAGCTTCAGACAAGTCTTTCCATGTCCCTCTGCATGACAATAGACTTCCTCCCCTCTCCCATTCCACAGGCCCACCCGGGACATCCACCTTGGTCATTAGCTCAGGAGAGGATGCAAGATGAGAATCTCTGCTATTGTGTGGGGAGACTCAGTTTCCCGGGTTTCCCCCATGGACACATGTTCTTCAGCTGGGTCTGATTTTCTCCAGACAAGCTGTCTTGGGAAGGATTTGGCCAGCCCTAAGAAGCTGAAGGGAAAGGGCGGAGGGGTGTTCTCTCTCTGCCCCCGACAGCCCCGAGCTGGGTCGGTCCCTCAGACCTGGCCAGGGGCAGCCCATCCCCCGGCGCCCTTCCCCGGGGCATCCAAGGGCAGGCTCGGCGCCAGCCCCACCCCGCTCGCCACTGCCCGACCATCGTCCTCCCTCGGGGGGCCTGGGCAGGACAGGGACCCGGCTGTGGGAGGCCTCCAGATCTCAGGCCTGGCACACCGTTTACCAGGCTGCTTCCTCCTCTGACGGGGGCCCAGCACACGCCCCAGGAGACTTGGCAGCCGCCCCCAGGGCTCTATCCTCTGCAACTCGTCCCCTTGGAAGGGGCCTGGCCCAGGTGCCAGGTTCGGCTGGTCGGCCAGCCTCCTTTGGAGAAAGCAGGCAAGCCGAGCCAGGCTTGCAGTGGCCCTGGCGTGACACCTGCCACCTCAGGCAGAGGGCCTCCCGCGTGCCCTCCATGGCGGGTTTCTCCCCGGAGCCGTGGCCTGGGCACTAGGAAGGCCGGGCCTCCCCGACTCCCGGGAGGAGGGGCTAGCCCAGTTGCGCCCTGGCCCCCAAACCCTCTGGTGCCATCTGCCTGTCTCGGCACTTCTGACTCCACAGAGCCTTTCCTACATCTGGGCTGCCTGCCGTGGCAAAGTGCAGGCGTGGGGTGAGGCCATGCCTTCTCTTTCCAGGAAAAAGTGAGCCCCTGGCCGAAGCAGCAGGCCCAGGCAGATCCTTGAGCTTGAAGCCCAGTAGGTCTGTGGCCCTCAGGGCCAGAGCAATGCTTTCAAGGCAGGGAAGCGGCCTGCAAGCTGAGTGGGAGTGGGGGAGGGGAGGGAGACAGCTGAAGCCCAGTCCAGAAGGGTGGCGATGGAAGAGCTGCAGCTGGGTCAGAGCCTGGAGGGAGGGCCGGGCCTTCACTGAGGACCCCCCCCCCAGGCCAGCCCTAGGCCCCGGCGGTCGCGCATGCGCCCTTGGCCTGTGCGGTGTGTGGGGGCTTGAACCCAAGCCCGCAGGGCTCCCGGAGCGGCCAGAGAAAGAAGGGCCCATGGAGAGGTAGGCGAGGTGGGCAGGGGGCGCCACCTTACTCTCCTCAGCTCCCTGAGGGAGAGAGAGAGAGACAGAGACAGAGAGAGAGATCCCTGACCTCTGAGTCTCTGCCTCCACCGCTGGCTGGTGCCAACTCACGCGCCATCCCACTTCCAGCCATCACCCCCACGCCTGCCCCGGGGCCAGCCCCACCACAGAGAGGCCGGTTGGTTCCTGCTCACCTCTGTGCCGTCCCTTCCCGACCTGACCCCAGTGCAGGGGATAAGCTTCAGACAAGTCTTTCCATGTCCCTCTGCATGACAATAGACTTCCTCCCCTCTCCCATTCCACAGGCCCACCCGGGACATCCACCTTTGTCATTAGCTCAGGAGAGGATGCAAGATGAGAATCTCTGCTATTGTGTGGGGAGACTCAGTTTCCCGGGTTTCCCCCATGGACACATGTTCTTCAGCTGGGTCTGATTTTCTCCAGACAAGCTGTCTTGGGAAGGATTTGGCCAGCCCTAAGAAGCTGAAGGGAAAGGGCGGAGGGGGGTTCTCTCTCTGCCCCCGACAGCCCCGAGCTGGGTCGGTCCCTCAGACCTGGCCAGGGGCAGCCCATCCCCCGGCGCCCTTCTCCGGGGCATCCAAGGGCAGGCTCGGCGCCAGCCCCACCCCGCTCGCCACTGCCCGACCATCGTCCTCCCTCGGGGGGCCTGGGCAGGACAGGGACCCGGCTGTGGGAGGCCTCCAGATCTCAGGCCTGGCACACCGTTTACCAGGCTGCTTCCTCCTCTGACGGGGGCCCAGCACACGCCCCAGGAGACTTGGCAGCCGCCCCCAGGGCTCTATCCTCTGGAACTCGTCCCCTTGGAAGGGGCCTGGCCCAGGTGCCAGGTTCGGCTGGTCGGCCAGCCTCCTTTGGAGAAAGCAGGCAAGCCGAGCCAGGCTTGCAGTGGCCCTGGCGTGACACCTGCCACCTCAGGCAGAGGGCCTCCCGCGTGCCCTCCATGGCGGGTTTCTCCCCGGAGCCGTGGCCTGGGCACTAGGAAGGCCGGGCCTCCCCGACTCCCGGGAGGAGGGGCTAGCCCAGTTGCGCCCTGGCCCCCAAACCCTCTGGTGCCATCTGCCTGTCTCGGCACTTCTGACTCCACAGAGCCTTTCCTACATCTGGGCTGCCTGCCGTGGCAAAGTGCAGGCGTGGGGTGAGGCCATGCCTTCTCTTTCCAGGAAAAAGTGAGCCCCTGGCCGAAGCAGCAGGCCCAGGCAGAGCCTTGAGCTTGAAGCCCAGTAGGTCTGTGGCCCTCAGGGCCAGAGCAATGCTTTCAAGGCAGGGAAGCGGCCTGCAAGCTGAGTGGGAGTGGGGGAGGGGAGGGAGACAGCTGAAGCCGAGTCCAGAAGGGCGGCGATGGAAGAGCTGCAGCTGGGTCAGAGCCTGGAGGGAGGGCGGGGCCTTCACTGAGGACCCCCCCCCCAGGCCAGCCCCAGGCCCCGGCGGTCGCGCATGCGCCCTTGGCCTGTGCGGTGTGTGGGGGCTTGAACCCAAGCCCGCAGGGCTCCCGGAGCGGCCAGAGAAAGAAGGGCCCATGGAGAGGTAGGCGAGGTGGGCAGGGGGCGCCACCTTACTCTCCTCAGCTCCCTGAGGGAGAGAGAGAGAGACAGAGACAGAGAGAGAGATCCCTGACCTCTGAGTCTCTGTCTCCACCGCTGGCTGGTGCCAACTCAAGCGCCATCCCACTTCCAGCCATCACCCCCACGCCTGCCCCGGGGCCAGCCCCACCACAGAGAGGCCGGTTGGTTCCTGCTCACCTCTGTGCCGTCCCTTCCCGACCTGACCCCAGTGCAGGGGATAAGCTTCAGACAAGTCTTTCCATGTCCCTCTGCATGACAATAGACTTCCTCCCCTCTCCCATTCCACAGGCCCACCCGGGACATCCACCTTTGTCATTAGCTCAGGAGAGGATGCAAGATGAGAATCTCTGCTATTGTGTGGGGAGACTCAGTTTCCCGGGTTTCCCCCATGGACACATGTTCTTCAGCTGGGTCTGATTTTCTCCAGACAAGCTGTCTTGGGAAGGATTTGGCCAGCCCTAAGAACCTGAAGGGAAAGGGCGGAGGGGGGTTCTCTCTCTGCCCCCGACAGCCCCGAGCTGGGTCGGTCCCTCAGACCTGGCCAGGGGCAGCCCATCCCCCGGCGCCCTTCCCCGGGGCATCCAAGGGCAGGCTCGGCGCCAGCCCCACCCCGCTCGCCACTGCCCGACCATCGTCCTCCCTCGGGGGGCCTGGGCAGGACAGGGACCCGGCTGTGGGAGGCCTCCAGATCTCAGGCCTGGCACACCGTTTACCAGGCTGCTTCCTCCTCTGACGGGGGCCCAGCACACGCCCCAGGAGACTTGGCAGCCGCCCCCAGGGCTCTATCCTCTGCAACTCGTCCCCTTGGAAGGGGCCTGGCCCAGGTGCCAGGTTCGGCTGGTCGGCCAGCCTCCTTTGGAGAAAGCAGGCAAGCCGAGCCAGGCTTGCAGTGGCCCTGGCGTGACACCTGCCACCTCAGGCAGAGGGCCTCCCGCGTGCCCTCCATGGCGGGTTTCTCCCCGGAGCCGTGGCCTGGGCACTAGGAAGGCCGGGCCTCCCCGACTCCCGGGAGGAGGGGCTAGCCCAGTTGCGCCCTGGCCCCCAAACCCTCTGGTGCCATCTGCCTGTCTCGGCACTTCTGACTCCACAGAGCCTTTCCTACATCTGGGCTGCCTGCCGTGGCAAAGTGCAGGCGTGGGGTGAGGCCATGCCTTCTCTTTCCAGGAAAAAGTGAGCCCCTGGCCGAAGCAGCAGGCCCAGGCAGATCCTTGAGCTTGAAGCCCAGTAGGTCTGTGGCCCTCAGGGCCAGAGCAATGCTTTCAAGGCAGGGAAGCGGCCTGCAAGCTGAGTGGGAGTGGGGGAGGGGAGGGAGACAGCTGAAGCCCAGTCCAGAAGGGCGGCGATGGAAGAGCTGCAGCTGGGTCAGAGCCTGGAG
Source organism: Diceros bicornis minor (assembly GCF_020826845.1). Taxonomy (NCBI): domain Eukaryota; kingdom Metazoa; phylum Chordata; class Mammalia; order Perissodactyla; family Rhinocerotidae; genus Diceros; species Diceros bicornis. The sequence goes on along the minus strand of NW_026691211.1, from coordinate 39,692 downwards.
GGAGGGCCGGGCCTTCACTGAGGACCCCCCCCCCAGGCCAGCCCTAGGCCCCGGTGGTCGCGCATGCGCCCTTGGCCTGTGCGGTGTGTGGGGGCTTGAACCCAAGCCCGCAGGGCTCCCGGAGCGGCCAGAGAAAGAAGGGCCCATGGAGAGGTAGGCGAGGTGGGCAGGGGGCGCCACCTTACTCTCCTCAGCTCCCTGAGGGAGAGAGAGAGAGACAGAGACAGAGAGAGAGATCCCTGACCTCTGAGTCTCTGCCTCCACCGCTGGCTGGTGCCAACTCACGCGCCATCCCACTTCCAGCCATCACCCCCACGCCTGCCCCGGGGCCAGCCCCACCACAGAGAGGCCGGTTGGTTCCTGCTCACCTCTGTGCCGTCCCTTCCCGACCTGACCCCAGTGCAGGGGATAAGCTTCAGACAAGTCTTTCCATGTCCCTCTGCATGACAATAGACTTCCTCCCCTCTCCCATTCCACAGGCCCACCCGGGACATCCACCTTTGTCATTAGCTCAGGAGAGGATGCAAGATGAGAATCTCTGCTATTGTGTGGGGAGACTCAGTTTCCCGGGTTTCCCCCATGGACACATGTTCTTCAGCTGGGTCTGATTTTCTCCAGACAAGCTGTCTTGGGAAGGATTTGGCCAGCCCTAAGAACCTGAAGGGAAAGGGCGGAGGGGGGTTCTCTCTCTGCCCCCGACAGCCCCGAGCTGGGTCGGTCCCTCAGACCTGGCCAGGGGCAGCCCATCCCCCGGCGCCCTTCTCCGGGGCATCCAAGGGCAGGCTCGGCGCCAGCCCCACCCCGCTCGCCACTGCCCGACCATCGTCCTCCCTCGGGGGGCCTGGGCAGGACAGGGACCCGGCTGTGGGAGGCCTCCAGATCTCAGGCCTGGCACACCGTTTACCAGGCTGCTTCCTCCTCTGACGGGGGCCCAGCACACGCCCCAGGAGACTTGGCAGCCGCCCCCAGGGCTCTATTCTCTGGAACTCGTCCCCTTGGAAGGGGCCTGGCCCAGGAGCCAGGTTCGGCTGGTCGGCCAGCCTCCTTTGGAGAAAGCAGGCAAGCCGAGCCAGGCTTGCAGTGGCCCTGGCGTGACACCTGCCACCTCAGGCAGAGGGCCTCCCGCGTGCCCTCCATGGCGGGTTTCTCCCCGGAGCCGTGGCCTGGGCACTAGGAAGGCCGGGCCTCCCCGACTCCCGGGAGGAGGGGCTAGCCCAGTTGCGCCCTGGCCCCCAAACCCTCTGGTGCCATCTGCCTGTCTCGGCACTTCTGACTCCACAGAGCCTTTCCTACATCTGGGCTGCCTGCCGTGGCAAAGTGCAGGCGTGGGGTGAGGCCATGCCTTCTCTTTCCAGGAAAAAGTGAGCCCCTGGCCGAAGCAGCAGGCCCAGGCAGAGCCTTGAGCTTGAAGCCCAGTAGGTCTGTGGCCCTCAGGGCCAGAGCAATGCTTTCAAGGCAGGGAAGCGGCCTGCAAGCTGAGTGGGAGTGGGGGAGGGGAGGGAGACAGCTGAAGCCGAGTCCAGAAGGGCGGCGATGGAAGAGCTGCAGCTGGGTCAGAGCCTGGAGGGAGGGCGGGGCCTTCACTGAGGACCCCCCCCCTGAGGCCAGCCCTAGGCCCCTGCGGTCGCGCATGCGCCCTTGGCCTGTGCGGTGTGTGGGGGCTTGAACCCAAGCCCGCAGGGCTCCCGGAGCGGCCAGAGAAAGAAGGGCCCATGGAGAGGTAGGCGAGGTGGGCAGGGGGCGCCACCTTACTCTCCTCAGCTCCCTGAGGGAGAGAGAGAGAGACAGAGACAGAGAGAGAGATCCCTGACCTCTGAGTCTCTGCCTCCACCGCTGGCTGGTGCCAACTCACGCGCCATCCCACTTCCAGCCATCACCCCCACGCCTGCCCCGGGGCCAGCCCCACCACAGAGAGGCCGGTTGGTTCCTGCTCACCTCTGTGCCGTCCCTTCCCGACCTGACCCCAGTGCAGGGGATAAGCTTCAGACAAGTCTTTCCATGTCCCTCTGCATGACAATAGACTTCCTCCCCTCTCCCATTCCACAGGCCCACCCGGGACATCCACCTTTGTCATTAGCTCAGGAGAGGATGCAAGATGAGAATCTCTGCTGTTGTGTGGGGAGACTCAGTTTCCCGGGTTTCCCCCATGGACACATGTTCTTCAGCTGGGTCTGATTTTCTCCAGACAAGCTGTCTTGGGAAGGATTTGGCCAGCCCTAAGAACCTGAAGGGAAAGGGCGGAGGGGGGTTCTCTCTCTGCCCCCGACAGCCCCGAGCTGGGTCGCTCCCTCAGACCTGGCCAGGGGCAGCCCATCCCCCGGCGCCCTTCCCCGGGGCATCCAAGGGCAGGCTCGGCGCCAGCCCCACCCCGCTCGCCACTGCCCGACCATCGTCCTCCCTCGGGGGGCCTGGGCAGGACAGGGACCCGGCTGTGGGAGGCCTCCAGATCTCAGGCCTGGCACACCGTTTACCAGGCTGCTTCCTCCTCTGACGGGGGCCCAGCACACGCCCCAGGAGACTTGGCAGCCGCCCCCAGGGCTCTATTCTCTGGAACTCGTCCCCTTGGAAGGGGCCTGGCCCAGGTGCCAGGTTCGGCTGGTCGGCCAGCCTCCTTTGGAGAAAGCAGGCAAGCCGAGCCAGGCTTGCAGTGGCCCTGGCGTGACACCTGCCACCTCAGGCAGAGGGCCTCCCGCGTGCCCTCCATGGCGGGTTTCTCCCCGGAGCCGTGGCCTGGGCACTAGGAAGGCCGGGCCTCCCCGACTCCCAGGAGGAGGGGCTAGCCCAGTTGCGCCCTGGCCCCCAAACCCTCTGGTGCCATCTGCCTGTCTCGGCACTTCTGACTCCACAGAGCCTTTCCTACATCTGGGCTGCCTGCCGTGGCAAAGTGCAGGCGTGGGGTGAGGCCATGCCTTCTCTTTCCAGGAAAAAGTGAGCCCCTGGCCGAAGCAGCAGGCCCAGGCAGAGCCTTGAGCTCGAAGCCCAGTAGGTCTGTGGCCCTCAGGGCCAGAGCAATGCTTTCAAGGCAGGGAAGCGGCCTGCAAGCTGAGTGGGAGTGGGGGAGGGGAGGGAGACAGCTGAAGCCGAGTCCAGATGGGCGGTGATGGAAGAGCTGCAGCTGGGTCAGAGCCTGGAGGGAGGGCGGGGCCTTCACTGAGGACCCCCCCCTCCCGAGGCCAGCCCTAGGCCCCGGCGGTCGCGCATGCGCCCTTGGCCTGTGCGGTGTGTGGGGGCTTGAACCCAAGCCCGCAGGGCTCCCGGAGCGGCCAGAGAAAGAAGGGCCCATGGAGAGGTAGGCGAGGTGGGCAGGGGGCGCCACCTTACTCTCCTCAGCTCCCTGAGGGAGAGAGAGAGAGACAGAGACAGAGAGAGAGATCCCTGACCTCTGAGTCTCTGCCTCCACCGCTGGCTGGTGCCAACTCACGCGCCATCCCACTTCCAGCCATCACTCCCACGCCTGCCCCGGGGCCAGCCCCACCACAGAGAGGCCGGTTGGTTCCTGCTCACCTCTGTGCCGTCCCTTCCCGACCTGACCCCAGTGCAGGGGATAAGCTTCAGACAAGTCTTTCCATGTCCCTCTGCATGACAATAGACTTCCTCCCCTCTCCCATTCCACAGGCCCACCCGGGACATCCACCTTTGTCATTAGCTCAGGAGAGGATGCAAGATGAGAATCTCTGCTATTGTGTGGGGAGACTCAGTTTCCCGGGTTTCCCCCATGGACACATGTTCTTCAGCTGGGTCTGATTTTCTCCAGACAAGCTGTCTTGGGAAGGATTTGGCCAGCCCTAAGAAGCTGAAGGGAAAGGGCGGAGGGGGGTTCTCTCTCTGCCCCCGACAGCCCCGAGCTGGGTCGGTCCCTCAGACTTGGCCAGGGGCAGCCCATCCCCCGGCGCCCTTCTCCGGGGCATCCAAGGGCAGGCTCGGCGCCAGCCCCACCCCGCTCGCCACTGCCCGACCATCGTCCTCCCTCGGGGGGCCTGGGCAGGACAGGGACCCGGCTGTGGGAGGCCTCCAGATCTCAGGCCTGGCACACCGTTTACCAGGCTGCTTCCTCCTCTGACGGGGGCCCAGCACACGCCCCAGGAGACTTGGCAGCCGCCCCCAGGGCTCTATCCTCTGGAACTCGTCCCCTTGGAAGGGGCCTGGCCCAGGTGCCAGGTTCGGCTGGTCGGCCAGCCTCCTTTGGAGAAAGCAGGCAAGCCGAGCCAGGCTTGCAGTGGCCCTGGCGTGACACCTGCCACCTCAGGCAGAGGGCCTCCCGCGTGCCCTCCATGGCGGGTTTCTCACCGGAGCCGTGGCCTGGGCACTAGGAAGGCCGGGCCTCCCCGACTCCCAGGAGGAGGGGCTAGCCCAGTTGCGCCCTGGCCCCCAAACCCTCTGGTGCCATCTGCCTGTCTCGGCACTTCTGACTCCACAGAGCCTTTCCTACATCTGGGCTGCCTGCCGTGGCAAAGTGCAGGCGTGGGGTGAGGCCATGCCTTCTCTTTCCAGGAAAAAGTGAGCCCCTGGCCGAAGCAGCAGGCCCAGGCAGAGCCTTGAGCTTGAAGCCCAGTAGGTCTGTGGCCCTCAGGGCCAGAGCAATGCTTTCAAGGCAGGGAAGCGGCCTGCAAGCTGAGTGGGAGTGGGGGAGGGGAGGGAGACAGCTGAAGCCGAGTCCAGAAGGGCGGCGATGGAAGAGCTGCAGCTGGGTCAGAGCCTGGAGGGAGGGCGGGGCCTTCACTGAGGACCCCCCCCCTGAGGCCAGCCCTAGGCCCCTGCGGTCGCGCATGCGCCCTTGGCCTGTGCGGTGTGTGGGGGCTTGAACCCAAGCCCGCAGGGCTCCCGGAGCGGCCAGAGAAAGAAGGGCCCATGGAGAGGTAGGCGAGGTGGGCAGGGGGCGCCACCTTACTCTCCTCAGCTCCCTGAGGGAGAGAGAGAGAGACAGAGACAGAGAGAGAGATCCCTGACCTCTGAGTCTCTGCCTCCACCGCTGGCTGGTGCCAACTCACGCGCCATCCCACTTCCAGCCATCACCCCCACGCCTGCCCCGGGGCCAGCCCCACCACAGAGAGGCCGGTTGGTTCCTGCTCACCTCTGTGCCGTCCCTTCCCGACCTGACCCCAGTGCAGGGGATAAGCTTCAGACAAGTCTTTCCATGTCCCTCTGCATGACAATAGACTTCCTCCCCTCTCCCATTCCACAGGCCCACCCGGGACATCCACCTTTGTCATTAGCTCAGGAGAGGATGCAAGATGAGAATCTCTGCTATTGTGTGGGGAGACTCAGTTTCCCGGGTTTCCCCCATGGACACATGTTCTTCAGCTGGGTCTGATTTTCTCCAGACAAGCTGTCTTGGGAAGGATTTGGCCAGCCCTAAGAACCTGAAGGGAAAGGGCGGAGGGGGGTTCTCTCTCTGCCCCCGACAGCCCCGAGCTGGGTCGGTCCCTCAGACTTGGCCAGGGGCAGCCCATCCCCCGGCGCCCTTCTCCGGGGCATCCAAGGGCAGGCTCGGCGCCAGCCCCACCCCGCTCGCCACTGCCCGACCATCGTCCTCCCTCGGGGGGCCTGGGCAGGACAGGGACCCGGCTGTGGGAGGCCTCCAGATCTCAGGCCTGGCACACCGTTTACCAGGCTGCTTCCTCCTCTGACGGGGGCCCAGCACACGCCCCAGGAGACTTGGCAGCCGCCCCCAGGGCTCTATCCTCTGGAACTCGTCCCCTTGGAAGGGGCCTGGCCCAGGTGCCAGGTTCGGCTGGTCGGCCAGCCTCCTTTGGAGAAAGCAGGCAAGCCGAGCCAGGCTTGCAGTGGCCCTGGCGTGACACCTGCCACCTCAGGCAGAGGGCCTCCCGCGTGCCCTCCATGGCGGGTTTCTCCCCGGAGCTGTGGCCTGGGCACTAGGAAGGCCGGGCCTCCCCGACTCCCAGGAGGAGGGGCTAGCCCAGTTGCGCCCTGGCCCCCAAACCCTCTGGTGCCATCTGCCTGTCTCGGCACTTCTGACTCCACAGAGCCTTTCCTACATCTGGGCTGCCTGCCGTGGCAAAGTGCAGGCGTGGGGTGAGGCCATGCCTTCTCTTTCCAGGAAAAAGTGAGCCCCTGGCCGAAGCAGCAGGCCCAGGCAGAGCCTTGAGCTTGAAGCCCAGTAGGTCTGTGGCCCTCAGGGCCAGAGCAATGCTTTCAAGGCAGGGAAGCGGCCTGCAAGCTGAGTGGGAGTGGGGGAGGGGAGGGAGACAGCTGAAGCCGAGTCCAGAAGGGCGGCGATGGAAGAGCTGCAGCTGGGTCAGAGCCTGGAGGGAGGGCGGGGCCTTCACTGAGGACCCCCCCCCTGAGGCCAGCCCTAGGCCCCTGCGGTCGCGCATGCGCCCTTGGCCTGTGCGGTGTGTGGGGGCTTGAACCCAAGCCCGCAGGGCTCCCGGAGCGGCCAGAGAAAGAAGGGCCCATGGAGAGGTAGGCGAGGTGGGCAGGGGGCGCCACCTTACTCTCCTCAGCTCCCTGAGGGAGAGAGAGAGAGACAGAGACAGAGAGAGAGATCCCTGACCTCTGAGTCTCTGCCTCCACCGCTGGCTGGTGCCAACTCACGCGCCATCCCACTTCCAGCCATCACCCCCACGCCTGCCCCGGGGCCAGCCCCACCACAGAGAGGCCGGTTGGTTCCTGCTCACCTCTGTGCCGTCCCTTCCCGACCTGACCCCAGTGCAGGGGATAAGCTTCAGACAAGTCTTTCCATGTCCCTCTGCATGACAATAGACTTCCTCCCCTCTCCCATTCCACAGGCCCACCCGGGACATCCACCTTTGTCATTAGCTCAGGAGAGGATGCAAGATGAGAATCTCTGCTATTGTGTGCGGAGACTCAGTTTCCCGGGTTTCCCCCATGGACACATGTTCTTCAGCTGGGTCTGATTTTCTCCAGACAAGCTGTCTTGGGAAGGATTTGGCCAGCCCTAAGAACCTGAAGGGAAAGGGCGGAGGGGGGTTCTCTCTCTGCCCCCGACAGCCCCGAGCTGGGTCGGTCCCTCAGACCTGGCCAGGGGCAGCCCATCCTCCGGCGCCCTTCCCCGGGGCATCCAAGGGCAGGCTCGGCGCCAGCCCCACCCCGCTCGCCACTGCCCGACCATCGTCCTCCCTCGGGGGGCCTGGGCAGGACAGGGACCCGGCTGTGGGAGGTCTCCAGATCTCAGGCCTGGCACACCGTTTACCAGGCTGCTTCCTCCTCTGACGGGGGCCCAGCACACGCCCCAGGAGACTTGGCAGCCGCCCCCAGGGCTCTATCCTCTGCAACTCGTCCCCTTGGAAGGGGCCTGGCCCAGGTGCCAGGTTCGGCTGGTCGGCCAGCCTCCTTTGGAGAAAGCAGGCAAGCCGAGCCAGGCTTGCAGTGGCCCTGGCGTGACACCTGCCACCTCAGGCAGAGGGCCTCCCGCGTGCCCTCCATGGCGGGTTTCTCCCCGGAGCCGTGGCCTGGGCACTAGGAAGGCCGGGCCTCCCCGACTCCCAGGAGGAGGGGCTAGCCCAGTTGCACCCTGGCCCCCAAACCCTCTGGTGCCATCTGCCTCTCTCGGCACTTCTGACTCCACAGAGCCTTTCCTACATCTGGGCTGCCTGCCGTGGCAAAGTGCAGGCGTGGGGTGTGGCCATGCCTTCTCTTTCCAGGAAAAAGTGAGCCCCTGGCCGAAGCAGCAGGCCCAGGCAGAGCCTTGAGCTTGAAGCCCAGTAGTTCTGTGGCCCTGAGGGCCAGAGCAATGCTTTCAAGGCAGGGAAGCGGCCTGCAAGCTGAGTGGGAGTGGGGGAGGGGAGGGAAACAGCTGAAGCCGAGTCCAGAAGGGCGGCGATGGAAGAGCTGCAGCTGGGTCAGAGCCTGGAGGGAGGGCGGGGCCTTCACTGAGGACCCCCCCCCCCCCCCGAGGCCAGCCCTAGGCCCCTTCGGTCGCGCATGCGCCCTTGGCCTGTGCGGTGTGTGGGGGCTTGAACCCAAGCCCGCAGGGCTACCGGAGCGGCCAGAGAAAGAAGGGCCCATGGAGAGGTATGCGAGGTGGGCAGGGGGCGCCACCTTACTCTCCTCAGCTCCCTGAGGGAGAGAGAGAGAGACAGAGACAGAGAGAGAGATCCCTGACCTCTGAGTCTCTGCCTCCACCGCTGGCTGGTGCCAACTCACGCGCCATCCCACTTCCAGCCATCACCCCCACGCCTGCCCCGGGGCCAGCCCCACCACAGAGAGGCCGGTTGGTTCCTGCTCACCTCTGTGCCATCCCTTCCCGACCTGACTCCAGTGCAGGGGATAAGCTTCAGACAAGTCTTTCCATGTCCCTCTGCATGACAATAGACTTCCTCCCCTCTCCCATTCCACAGGCCCACCCGGGACATCCACCTTTGTCATTAGCTCAGGAGAGGATGCAAGATGAGAATCTCTGCTATTGTGTGGGGAGACTCAGTTTCCCGGATTTCCCCCATGGACACATGTTCTTCAGCTGGGTCTGATTTTCTCCAGACAAGCTGTCTTGGGAAGGATTTGGCCAGCCCTAAGAAGCTGAAGGGAAAGGGCGGAGGGGGGTTCTCTCTCTGCCCCCGACAGCCCCGAGCTGGGTCGCTCCCTCAGACCTGGCCAGGGGCAGCCCATCCCCCGGCGCCCTTCCCCGGGGCATCCAAGGGCAGGCTCGGCGCCAGCCCCACCCCGCTCGCCACTGCCCGACCATCGTCCTCCCTCGGGGGGCCTGGGCAGGACAGGGACCCGGCTGTGGGAGGCCTCCAGATCTCAGGCCTGGCACACCGTTTACCAGGCTGCTTCCTCCTCTGACGGGGGCCCAGCACACGCCCCAGGAGACTTGGCAGCCGCCCCCAGGGCTCTATCCTCTGGAACTCGTCCCCTTGGAAGGGGCCTGGCCCAGGTGCCAGGTTCGGCTGGTCGGCCAGCCTCCTTTGGAGAAAGCAGGCAAGCCGAGCCAGGCTTGCAGTAGCCCTGGCGTGACACCTGCCACCTCAGGCAGAGGGCCTCCCGCGTGCCCTCCATGGCGGGTTTATCCCCGGAGCCGTGGCCTGGGCACTAGGAAGGCCGGGCCTCCCCGACTCCCGGGAGGAGGGGCTAGCCCAGTTGCGCCCTGGCCCCCAAACCCTCTGGTGCCATCTGCCTGTCTCGGCACTTCTGACTCCACAGAGCCTTTCCTACATCTGGGCTGCCTGCCGTGGCAAAGTGCAGGCGTGGGGTGAGGCCATGCCTTCTCTTTCCAGGAAAAAGTGAGCCCCTGGCCGAAGCAGCAGGCCCAGGCAGAGCCTTGAGCTTGAAGCCCAGTAGGTCTGTGGCCCTCAGGGCCAGAGCAATGCTTTCAAGGCAGGGAAGCGGCCTGCAAGCTGAGTGGGAGTGGGGGAGGGGAGGGAGACAGCTGAAGCCGAGTCCAGAAGGGCGGCGATGGAAGAGCTGCAGCTGGGTCAGAGCCTGGAGGGAGGGCGGGGCCTTCACTGAGGACCCCCCCCCTGAGGCCAGCCCTAGGCCCCTGCGGTCGCGCATGCGCCCTTGGCCTGTGCGGTGTGTGGGGGCTTGAACCCAAGCCCGCAGGGCTCCCGGAGCGGCCAGAGAAAGAAGGGCCCATGGAGAGGTAGGCGAGGTGGGCAGGGGGCGCCACCTTACTCTCCTCAGCTCCCTGAGGGAGAGAGAGAGAGACAGAGACAGAGAGAGAGATCCCTGACCTCTGAGTCTCTGCCTCCACCGCTGGCTGGTGCCAACTCACGCGCCATCCCACTTCCAGCCATCACCCCCACGCCTGCCCCGGGGCCAGCCCCACCACAGAGAGGCCGGTTGGTTCCTGCTCACCTCTGTGCCGTCCCTTCCCGACCTGACCCCAGTGCAGGGGATAAGCTTCAGACAAGTCTTTCCATGTCCCTCTGCATGACAATAGACTTCCTCCCCTCTCCCATTCCACAGGCCCACCCGGGACATCCACCTTTGTCATTAGCTCAGGAGAGGATGCAAGATGAGAATCTCTGCTATTGTGTGCGGAGACTCAGTTTCCCGGGTTTCCCCCATGGACACATGTTCTTCAGCTGGGTCTGATTTTCTCCAGACAAGCTGTCTTGGGAAGGATTTGGCCAGCCCTAAGAACCTGAAGGGAAAGGGCGGAGGGGGGTTCTCTCTCTGCCCCCGACAGCCCCGAGCTGGGTCGGTCCCTCAGACCTGGCCAGGGGCAGCCCATCCTCCGGCGCCCTTCCCCGGGGCATCCAAGGGCAGGCTCGGCGCCAGCCCCACCCCGCTCGCCACTGCCCGACCATCGTCCTCCCTCGGGGGGCCTGGGCAGGACAGGGACCCGGCTGTGGGAGGTCTCCAGATCTCAGGCCTGGCACACCGTTTACCAGGCTGCTTCCTCCTCTGACGGGGGCCCAGCACACGCCCCAGGAGACTTGGCAGCCGCCCCCAGGGCTCTATCCTCTGCAACTCGTCCCCTTGGAAGGGGCCTGGCCCAGGTGCCAGGTTCGGCTGGTCGGCCAGCCTCCTTTGGAGAAAGCAGGCAAGCCGAGCCAGGCTTGCAGTGGCCCTGGCGTGACACCTGCCACCTCAGGCAGAGGGCCTCCCGCGTGCCCTCCATGGCGGGTTTCTCCCCGGAGCCGTGGCCTGGGCACTAGGAAGGCCGGGCCTCCCCGACTCCCAGGAGGAGGGGCTAGCCCAGTTGCACCCTGGCCCCCAAACCCTCTGGTGCCATCTGCCTCTCTCGGCACTTCTGACTCCACAGAGCCTTTCCTACATCTGGGCTGCCTGCCGTGGCAAAGTGCAGGCGTGGGGTGAGGCCATGCCTTCTCTTTCCAGGAAAAAGTGAGCCCCTGGCCGAAGCAGCAGGCCCAGGCAGAGCCTTGAGCTTGAAGCCCAGTAGTTCTGTGGCCCTGAGGGCCAGAGCAATGCTTTCAAGGCAGGGAAGCGGCCTGCAAGCTGAGTGGGAGTGGGGGAGGGGAGGGAGACAGCTGAAGCCGAGTCCAGAAGGGCGGCGATGGAAGAGCTGCAGCTGGGTCAGAGCCTGGAGGGAGGGCGGGGCCTTCACTGAGGACCCCCCCCCCCCCCCCGAGGCCAGCCCTAGGCCCCTTCGGTCGCGCATGCGCCCTTGGCCTGTGCGGTGTGTGGGGGCTTGAACCCAAGCCCGCAGGGCTACCGGAGCGGCCAGAGAAAGAAGGGCCCATGGAGAGGTATGCGAGGTGGGCAGGGGGCGCCACCTTACTCTCCTCAGCTCCCTGAGGGAGAGAGAGAGAGACAGAGACAGAGAGAGAGATCCCTGACCTCTGAGTCTCTGCCTCCACCGCTGGCTGGTGCCAACTCACGCGCCATCCCACTTCCAGCCATCACCCCCACGCCTGCCCTGGGGCCAGCCCCACCACAGAGAGGCCGGTTGGTTCCTGCTCACCTCTGTGCCATCCCTTCCCGACCTGACTCCAGTGCAGGGGATAAGCTTCAGACAAGTCTTTCCATGTCCCTCTGCATGACAATAGACTTCCTCCCCTCTCCCATTCCACAGGCCCACCCGGGACATCCACCTTTGTCATTAGCTCAGGAGAGGATGCAAGATGAGAATCTCTGCTATTGTGTGGGGAGACTCAGTTTCCCGGATTTCCCCCATGGACACATGTTCTTCAGCTGGGTCTGATTTTCTCCAGACAAGCTGTCTTGGGAAGGATTTGGCCAGCCCTAAGAAGCTGAAGGGAAAGGGCGGAGGGGGGTTCTCTCTCTGCCCCCGACAGCCCCGAGCTGGGTCGCTCCCTCAGACCTGGCCAGGGGCAGCCCATCCCCCGGCGCCCTTCCCCGGGGCATCCAAGGGCAGGCTCGGCGCCAGCCCCACCCCGCTCGCCACTGCCCGACCATCGTCCTCCCTCGGGGGGCCTGGGCAGGACAGGGACCCGGCTGTGGGAGGCCTCCAGATCTCAGGCCTGGCACACCGTTTACCAGGCTGCTTCCTCCTCTGACGGGGGCCCAGCACACGCCCCAGGAGACTTGGCAGCCGCCCCCAGGGCTCTATCCTCTGGAACTCGTCCCCTTGGAAGGGGCCTGGCCCAGGTGCCAGGTTCGGCTGGTCGGCCAGCCTCCTTTGGAGAAAGCAGGCAAGCCGAGCCAGGCTTGCAGTGGCCCTGGCGTGACACCTGCCACCTCAGGCAGAGGGCCTCCCGCGTGCCCTCCATGGCGGGTTTCTCCCCGGAGCCGTGGCCTGGGCACTAGGAAGGCCGGGCCTCCCCGACTCCCGGGAGGAGGGGCTAGCCCAGTTGCGCCCTGGCCCCCAAACCCTCTGGTGCCATCTGCCTGTCTCGGCACTTCTGACTCCACAGAGCCTTTCCTACATCTGGGCTGCCTGCCGTGGCAAAGTGCAGGCGTGGGGTGAGGCCATGCCTTCTCTTTCCAGGAAAAAGTGAGCCCCTGGCCGAAGCAGCAGGCCCAGGCAGAGCCTTGAGCTTGAAGCCCAGTAGGTCTGTGGCCCTCAGGGCCAGAGCAATGCTTTCAAGGCAGGGAAGCGGCCTGCAAGCTGAGTGGGAGTGGGGGAGGGGAGGGAGACAGCTGAAGCCGAGTCCAGAAGGGCGGCGATGGAAGAGCTGCAGCTGGGTCAGAGCCTGGAGGGAGGGCGGGGCCTTCACTGAGGACCCCCCCCCCAGGCCAGCCCCAGGCCCCGGCGGTCGCGCATGCGCCCTTGGCCTGTGCGGTGTGTGGGGGCTTGAACCCAAGCCCGCAGGGCTCCCGGAGCGGCCAGAGAAAGAAGGGCCCATGGAGAGGTAGGCGAGGTGGGCAGGGGGCGCCACCTTACTCTCCTCAGCTCCCTGAGGGAGAGAGAGAGAGACAGAGACAGAGAGAGAGATCCCTGACCTCTGAGTCTCTGTCTCCACCGCTGGCTGGTGCCAACTCAAGCGCCATCCCACTTCCAGCCATCACCCCCACGCCTGCCCCGGGGCCAGCCCCACCACAGAGTGGCCGGTTGGTTCCTGCTCACCTCTGTGCCGTCCCTTCCCGACCTGACCCCAGTGCAGGGGATAAGCTTCAGACAAGTCTTTCCATGTCCCTCTGCATGACAATAGACTTCCTACCCTCTCCCATTCCACAGGCCCACCCGGGACATCCACCTTTGTCATTAGCTCAGGAGAGGATGCAAGATGAGAATCTCTGCTATTGTGTGGGGAGACTCAGTTTCCCGGGTTTCCCCCATGGACACATGTTCTTCAGCTGGGTCTGATTTTCTCCAGACAAGCTGTCTTGGGAAGGATTTGGCCAGCCCTAAGAAGCTGAAGGGAAAGGGCGGAGGGGGGTTCTCTCTCTGCCCCCGACAGCCCCGAGCTGGGTCGGTCCCTCAGACTTGGCCAGGGGCAGCCCATCCCCCGGCGCCCTTCTCCGGGGCATCCAAGGGCAGGCTCGGCGCCAGCCCCACCCCGCTCGCCACTGCCCGACCATCGTCCTCCCTCGGGGGGGCCTGGGCAGGACAGGGACCCGGCTGTGGGAGGCCTCCAGATCTCAGGCCTGGCACACCGTTTACCAGGCTGCTTCCTCCTCTGACGGGGGCCCAGCACACGCCCCAGGAGACTTGGCAGCCGCCCCCAGGGCTCTATCCTCTGGAACTCGTCCCCTTGGAAGGGGCCTGGCCCAGGTGCCAGGTTCGGCTGGTCGGCCAGCCTCCTTTGGAGAAAGCAGGCAAGCCGAGCCAGGCTTGCAGTGGCCCTGGCGTGACACCTGCCACCTCAGGCAGAGGGCCTCCCGCGTGCCCTCCATGGCGGGTTTCTCCCCGGAGCCGTGGCCTGGGCACTAGGAAGGCCGGGCCTCCCCGACTCCCAGGAGGAGGGGCTAGCCCAGTTGCGCCCTGGCCCCCAAACCCTCTGGTGCCATCTGCCTGTCTCGGCACTTCTGACTCCACAGAGCCTTTCCTACATCTGGGCTGCCTGCCGTGGCAAAGTGCAGGCGTGGGGTGAGGCCATGCCTTCTCTTTCCAGGAAAAAGTGAGCCCCTGGCCGAAGCAGCAGGCCCAGGCAGAGCCTTGAGCTTGAAGCCCAGTAGGTCTGTGGCCCTCAGGGCCAGAGCAATGCTTTCAAGGCAGGGAAGCGGCCTGCAAGCTGAGTGGGAGTGGGGGAGGGGAGGGAGACAGCTGAAGCCGAGTCCAGAAGGGCGGCGATGGAAGAGCTGCAGCTGGGTCAGAGCCTGGAGGGAGGGCGGGGCCTTCACTGAGGACCCCCCCCCTGAGGCCAGCCCTAGGCCCCTGCGGTCGCGCATGCGCCCTTGGCCTGTGCGGTGTGTGGGGGCTTGAACCCAAGCCCGCAGGGCTCCCGGAGCGTCCAGAGAAAGAAGGGCCCATGGAGAGGTAGGCGAGGTGGGCAGGGGGCGCCACCTTACTCTCCTCAGCTCCCTGAGGGAGAGAGAGAGAGACAGAGACAGAGAGAGAGATCCCTGACCTCTGAGTCTCTGCCTCCACCGCTGGCTGGTGCCAACTCACGCGCCATCCCACTTCCAGCCATCACCCCCACGCCTGCCCCGGGGCCAGCCCCACCACAGAGAGGCCGGTTGGTTCCTGCTCACCTCTGTGCCGTCCCTTCCCGACCTGACCCCAGTGCAGGGGATAAGCTTCAGACAAGTCTTTCCATGTCCCTCTGCATGACAATAGACTTCCTCCCCTCTCCCATTCCACAGGCCCACCCGGGACATCCACCTTTGTCATTAGCTCAGGAGAGGATGCAAGATGAGAATCTCTGCTATTGTGTGCGGAGACTCAGTTTCCCGGGTTTCCCCCATGGACACATGTTCTTCAGCTGGGTCTGATTTTCTCCAGACAAGCTGTCTTGGGAAGGATTTGGCCAGCCCTAAGAACCTGAAGGGAAAGGGCGGAGGGGGGTTCTCTCTCTGCCCCCGACAGCCCCGAGCTGGGTCGGTCCCTCAGACCTGGCCAGGGGCAGCCCATCCTCCGGCGCCCTTCCCCGGGGCATCCAAGGGCAGGCTCGGCGCCAGCCCCACCCCGCTCGCCACTGCCCGACCATCGTCCTCCCTCGGGGGGCCTGGGCAGGACAGGGACCCGGCTGTGGGAGGTCTCCAGATCTCAGGCCTGGCACACCGTTTACCAGGCTGCTTCCTCCTCTGACGGGGGGCCCAGCACACGCCCCAGGAGACTTGGCAGCCGCCCCCAGGGCTCTATCCTCTGCAACTCGTCCCCTTGGAAGGGGCCTGGCCCAGGTGCCAGGTTCGGCTGGTCGGCCAGCCTCCTTTGGAGAAAGCAGGCAAGCCGAGCCAGGCTTGCAGTGGCCCTGGCGTGACACCTGCCACCTCAGGCAGAGGGCCTCCCGCGTGCCCTCCATGGCGGGTTTCTCCCCGGAGCCGTGGCCTGGGCACTAGGAAGGCCGGGCCTCCCCGACTCCCAGGAGGAGGGGCTAGCCCAGTTGCACCCTGGCCCCCAAACCCTCTGGTGCCATCTGCCTCTCTCGGCACTTCTGACTCCACAGAGCCTTTCCTACATCTGGGCTGCCTGCCGTGGCAAAGTGCAGGCGTGGGGTGAGGCCATGCCTTCTCTTTCCAGGAAAAAGTGAGCCCCTGGCCGAAGCAGCAGGCCCAGGCAGAGCCTTGAGCTTGAAGCCCAGTAGGTCTGTGGCCCTCAGGGCCAGAGCAATGCTTTCAAGGCAGGGAAGCGGCCTGCAAGCTGAGTGGGAGTGGGGGAGGGGAGGGAGACAGCTGAAGCCGAGTCCAGAAGGGCGGCGATGGAAGAGCTGCAGCTGGGTCAGAGCCTGGAGGGAGGGCGGGGCCTTCACTGAGGACCCCCCCCCCCCGAGGCCAGCCCTAGGCCCCTTCGGTCGCGCATGCGCCCTTGGCCTGTGCGGTGTGTGGGGGCTTGAACCCAAGCCCCCAGGGCTACCGGAGCGGCCAGAGAAAGAAGGGCCCATGGAGAGGTATGCGAGGTGGGCAGGGGGCGCCACCTTACTCTCCTCAGCTCCCTGAGGGAGAGAGAGAGAGACAGAGACAGAGAGAGAGATCCCTGACCTCTGAGTCTCTGCCTCCACCGCTGGCTGGTGCCAACTCACGCGCCATCCCACTTCCAGCCATCACCCCCACGCCTGCCCCGGGGCCAGCCCCACCACAGAGAGGCCGGTTGGTTCCTGCTCACCTCTGTGCCATCCCTTCCCGACCTGACTCCAGTGCAGGGGATAAGCTTCAGACAAGTCTTTCCATGTCCCTCTGCATGACAATAGACTTCCTCCCCTCTCCCATTCCACAGGCCCACCCGGGACATCCACCTTTGTCATTAGCTCAGGAGAGGATGCAAGATGAGAATCTCTGCTATTGTGTGGGGAGACTCAGTTTCCCGGATTTCCCCCATGGACACATGTTCTTCAGCTGGGTCTGATTTTCTCCAGACAAGCTGTCTTGGGAAGGATTTGGCCAGCCCTAAGAAGCTGAAGGGAAAGGGCGGAGGGGGGTTCTCTCTCTGCCCCCGACAGCCCCGAGCTGGGTCGCTCCCTCAGACCTGGCCAGGGGCAGCCCATCCCCCGGCGCCCTTCCCCGGGGCATCCAAGGGCAGGCTCGGCGCCAGCCCCACCCCGCTCGCCACTGCCCGACCATCGTCCTCCCTCGGGGGGCCTGGGCAGGACAGGGACCCGGCTGTGGGAGGCCTCCAGATCTCAGGCCTGGCACACCGTTTACCAGGCTGCTTCCTCCTCTGACGGGGGCCCAGCACACGCCCCAGGAGACTTGGCAGCCGCCCCCAGGGCTCTATCCTCTGGAACTCGTCCCCTTGGAAGGGGCCTGGCCCAGGTGCCAGGTTCGGCTGGTCGGCCAGCCTCCTTTGGAGAAAGCAGGCAAGCCGAGCCAGGGTGGCAGTGGCCCTGGCGTGACACCTGCCACCTCAGGCAGAGGGCCTCCCGCGTGCCCTCCATGGCGGGTTTCTCCCCGGAGCCGTGGCCTGGGCACTAGGAAGGCCGGGCCTCCCCGACTCCCGGGAGGAGGGGCTAGCCCAGTTGCGCCCTGGCCCCCAAACCCTCTGGTGCCATCTGCCTGTCTCGGCACTTCTGACTCCACAGAGCCTTTCCTACATCTGGGCTGCCTGCCGTGGCAAAGTGCAGGCGTGGGGTGAGGCCATGCCTTCTCTTTCCAGGAAAAAGTGAGCCCCTGGCCGAAGCAGCAGGCCCAGGCAGAGCCTTGAGCTTGAAGCCCAGTAGGTCTGTGGCCCTCAGGGCCAGAGCAATGCTTTCAAGGCAGGGAAGCGGCCTGCAAGCTGAGTGGGAGTGGGGGAGGGGAGGGAGACAGCTGAAGCCGAGTCCAGAAGGGCGGTGATGGAAGAGCTGCAGCTGGGTCAGAGCCTGGAGGGAGGGCGGGGCCTTCACTGAGGACCCCCCCCCCCGAGGGCAGCCCTAGGCCCCGCTGGTCGCGCATGCGCCCTTGGCCTGTGCGGTGTGTGGGGGCTTGAACCCAAGCCCGCAGGGCTCCCGGAGCGGCCAGAGAAAGAAGGGCCCATGGAGAGGTAGGCGAGGTGGGCAGGGGGCGCCACCTTACTCTCCTCAGCTCCCTGAGGGAGAGAGAGAGAGACAGAGACAGAGAGAGAGATCCCTGACCTCTGAGTCTCTGCCTCCACCGCTGGCTGGTGCCAACTCACGCGCCATCCCACTTCCAGCCATCACCCCCACGCCTGCCCCGGGGCCAGCCCCACCACAGAGAGGCCGGTTGGTTCCTGCTCACCTCTGTGCCGTCCCTTCCCGACCTGACCCCAGTGCAGGGGATAAGCTTCAGACAAGTCTTTCCATGTCCCTCTGCATGACAATAGACTTCCTCCCCTCTCCCATTCCACAGGCCCACCCGGGACATCCACCTTTGTCATTAGCTCAGGAGAGGATGCAAGATGAGAATCTCTGCTATTGTGTGGGGAGACTCAGTTTCCCGGGTTTCCCCCATGGACACATGTTCTTCAGCTGGGTCTGATTTTCTCCAGACAAGCTGTCTTGGGAAGGATTTGGCCAGCCCTAAGAACCTGAAGGGAAAGGGCGGAGGGGGGTTCTCTCTCTGCCCCCGACAGCCCCGAGCTGGGTCGGTCCCTCAGACCTGGCCAGGGGCAGCCCATCCCCCGGCGCCCTTCCCCGGGGCATCCAAGGGCAGGCTCGGCGCCAGCCCCACCCCGCTCGCCACTGCCCGACCATCGTCCTCCCTCGGGGGGCCTGGGCAGGACAGGGACCCGGCTGTGGGAGGCCTCCAGATCTCAGGCCTGGCACACCGTTTACCAGGCTGCTTCCTCCTCTGACTGGGGCCCAGCACACGCCCCAGGAGACTTGGCAGCCGCCCCCAGGGCTCTATCCTCTGGAACTCGTCCCCTTGGAAGGGGCCTGGCCCAGGTGCCAGGTTCGGCTGGTCGGCCAGCCTCCTTTGGAGAAAGCAGGCAAGCCGAGCCAGGCTTGCAGTGGCCCTGGCGTGACACCTGCCACCTCAGGCAGAGGGCCTCCCGCGTGCCCTCCATGGCGGGTTTCTCCCCGGAGCCGTGGCCTGGGCACTAGGAAGGCCGGGCCTCCCCGACTCCCGGGAGGAGGGGCTAGCCCAGTTGCGCCCTGGCCCCCAAACCCTCTGGTGCCATCTGCCTGTCTCGGCACTTCTGACTCCACAGAGCCTTTCCTACATCTGGGCTGCCTGCCGTGGCAAAGTGCAGGCGTGGGGTGAGGCCATGCCTTCTCTTTCCAGGAAAAAGTGAGCCCCTGGCCGAAGCAGCAGGCCCAGGCAGAGCCTTGAGCTTGAAGCCCAGTAGGTCTGTGGCCCTCAGGGCCAGAGCAATGCTTTCAAGGCAGGGAAGCGGCCTGCAAGCTGAGTGGGAGTGGGGGAGGGGAGGGAGACAGCTGAAGCCGAGTCCAGAAGGGCGGCGATGGAAGAGCTGCAGCTGGGTCAGAGCCTGGAGGGAGGGCGGGGCCTTCACTGAGGACCCCCCCCGAGGGCAGCCCTAGGCCCCGGCGGTCGCGCATGCGCCCTTGGCCTGTGCGGTGTGTGGGGGCTTGAACCCAAGCCCGCAGGGCTCCCGGAGCGGCCAGAGAAAGAAGGGCCCATGGAGAGGTAGGCGAGGTGGGCAGGGGGCGCCACCTTACTCTCCTCAGCTCCCTGAGGGAGAGAGAGAGAGACAGAGAGAGAGAGAGAGAGAGATCCCTGACCTCTGAGTCTCTGCCTCCACCGCTGGCTGGTGCCAACTCACGCGCCATCCCACTTCCAGCCATCACCCCCACGCCTGCCCCGGGGCCAGCCCCACCACAGAGAGGCCGGTTGGTTCCTGCTCACCTCTGTGCCGACCCTTCCTGACCTGACCCCAGTGCAGGGGATAAGCTTCAGACAAGTCTTTCCATGTCCCTCTGCATGACAATAGACTTCCTCCCCTCTCCCATTCCACAGGCCCACCCGGGACATCCACCTTTGTCATTAGCTCAGGAGAGGATGCAAGATGAGAATCTCTGCTATTGTGTGGGGGGACTCAGTTTCCCGGGTTTCCCCCATGGACACATGTTCTTCAGCTGGGTCTGATTTTCTCCAGACAAGCTGTCTTGGGAAGGATTTGGCCAGCCCTAAGAACCTGAAGGGAAAGGGCGGAGGGGGGTTCTCTCTCTGCCCCCGACAGCCCCGAGCTGGGTCGGTCCCTCAGACCTGGCCAGGGGCAGCCCATCCCCCGGCGCCCTTCCCCGGGGCATCCAAGGGCAGGCTCGGCGCCAGCCCCACCCCGCTCGCCACTGCCCGACCATCGTCCTCCCTCGGGGGGCCTGTGCAGGACAGGGACCCGGCTGTGGGAGGCCTCCAGATCTCAGGCCTGGCACACCGTTTACCAGGCTGCTTCCTCCTCTGACGGGGGCCCAGCACACGCCCCAGGAGACTTGGCAGCCGCCCCCAGGGCTCTATCCTCTGGAACTCGTCCCCTTGGAAGGGGCCTGGCCCAGGTGCCAGGTTCGGCTGGTCGGCCAGCCTCCTTTGGAGAAAGCAGGCAAGCCGAACCAGGCTTGCAGTGGCCCTGGCGTGACACCTGCCACCTCAGGCAGAGGGCCTCCCGCGTGCCCTCCATGGCGGGTTTCTCCCCGGAGCCGTGGCCTGGGCACTAGGAAGGCCGGGCCTCCCCGACTCCCGGGAGGAGGGGCTAGCCCAGTTGCGCCCTGGCCCCCAAACCCTCTGGTGCCATCTGCCTGTCTCGGCACTTCTGACTCCACAGAGCCTTTCCTACATCTGGGCTGCCTGCCGTGGCAAAGTGCAGGCGTGGGGTGAGGCCATGCCTTCTCTTTCCAGGAAAAAGTGAGCCCCTGGCCGAAGCAGCAGGCCCAGGCAGAGCCTTGAGCTTGAAGCCCAGTAGGTCTGTGGCCCTCAGGGCCAGAGCAATGCTTTCAAGGCAGGGAAGCGGCCTGCAATCTGAGTGGGAGTGGGGGAGGGGAGGGAGACTGCTGAAGCCCAGTCCAGAAGGGCGGCGATGGAAGAGCTGCAGCTGGGTCAGAGCCTGGAGGGAGGGCGGGGCCTTCACTGAGGACCCCCCCCCCCCCGGAGGCCAGCCCTAGTCCCCGGCGGTCGCGCATGCGCCCTTGGCCTGTGCGGTGTGTGGGGGCTTGAACCCAAGCCCACAGGGCTCCCGGAGCGGCCAGAGAAAGAAGGGCCCATGGAGAGGTAGGCGAGGTGGGCAGGGGGCGCCACCTTACTCTCCTCAGCTCCTTGAGGGAGAGAGAGAGAGATAGAGACAGAGAGAGAGATCCCTGACCTCTGAGTCTCTGCCTCCACCGCTGGCTGGTGCCAACTCACGCGCCATCCCACTTCCAGCCATCACCCCCACGCCTGCCCCGGGGCCAGCCCCACCACAGAGAGGCCGGTTGGTTCCTGCTCACCTCTGTGCCGTCCGTTCCAGACCTGACCCCAGTGCAGGGGATAAGCTTCAGACAAGTCTTTCCATGTCCCTCTGCATGACAATAGACTTCCTCCCCTCTCCCATTCCACAGGCCCACCCGGGACATCCACCTTTGTCATTAGCTCAGGAGAGGATGCAAGATGAGAATCTCTGCTATTGTGTGGGGGGACTCAGTTTCCCGGGTTTCCCCCATGGACACATGTTCTTCAGCTGGGTCTGATTTTCTCCAGACAAGCTGTCTTGGGAAGGATTTGGCCAGCCCTAAGAACCTGAAGGGAAAGGGCGGAGGGGGGTTCTCTCTCTGCCCCCGACAGCCCCGAGCTGGGTCGGTCCCTCAGACCTGGCCAGGGGCAGCCCATCCCCCGGCGCCCTTCCCCGGGGCATCCAAGGGCAGGCTCGGCGCCAGCCCCACCCCGCTCGCCACTGCCCGACCATCGTCCTCCCTCGGGGGGCCTGGGCAGGACAGGGACCCGGCTGTGGGAGGCCTCCAGATCTCAGGCCTGGCACACCGTTTACCAGGCTGCTTCCTCCTCTGACGGGGGCCCAGCACACGCCCCAGGAGACTTGGCAGCCGCCCCCAGGGCTCTATCCTCTGGAACTCGTCCCCTTGGAAGGGGCCTGGCCCAGGTGCCAGGTTCGGCTGGTCGGCCAGCCACCTTTGGAGAAAGCAGGCAAGCCGAGCCAGGCTTGCAGTGGCCCTGGCGTGACACCTGCCACCTCAGGCAGAGGGCCTCCCGCGTGCCCTCCATGGCGGGTTTCTCCCCGGAGCCGTGGCCTGGGCACTAGGAAGGCCGGGCCTCCCCGACTCCCGGGAGGAGGGGCTAGCCCAGTTGCGCCCTGGCCCCCAAACCCTCTGGTGCCATCTGCCTGTCTCGGCACTTCTGACTCCACAGAGCCTTTCCTACATCTGGGCTGCCTGCCGTGGCAAAGTGCAGGCGTGGGGTGAGGCCATGGCTTTGTCTTTCCAGGAAAAAATGAGCCCCTGGCCGAAGCAGCAGGCCCAGGCAGAGCCTTGAGCTTGAAGCCCAGTAGGTCTGTGGCCCTCAGGGCCAGAGCAATGCTTTCAAGGCAGGGAAGCGGCCTGCAAGCTGAGTGGGAGTGGGGGAGGGGAGGGAGACAGCTGAAGCCGAGTCCAGAAGGGCGGCGATGGAAGAGCTGCAGCTGGGTCAGAGCCTGGAGGGAGGGCGGGGCCTTCACTGAGGACCCCCCCCCCCCGAGGCCAGCCCTAGGCCCCCGGCGGTCGCGCATGCGCCCTTGGCCTGTGCGGTGTGTGGGGGCTTGAACCCAAGCCCGCAGGGCTCCCGGAGCGGCCAGAGAAAGAAGGGCCCATGGAGAAGTAGGCGAGGTGGGCAGGGGGCGCCACCTTACTCTCCTCAGCTCCCTGAGGGAGAGAGAGAGAGACAGAGACAGAGAGAGAGATCCCTGACCTCTGAGTCTCTGCCTCCACCGCTGGCTGGTGCCAACTCACGCGCCATCCCACTTCCAGCCATCACCCCCACGCCTGCCCCGGGGCCAGCCCCACCACAGAGAGGCCGGTTGGTTCCTGCTCACCTCTGTGCCGACCCTTCCCGACCTGACCCCAGTGCAGGGGATAAGCTTCAGACAAGTCTTTCCATGTCCCTCTGCATGACAATAGACTTCCTCCCCTCTCCCATTCCACAGGCCCACCCGGGACATCCACCTTTGTCATTAGCTCAGGAGAGGATGCAAGATGAGAATCTCTGCTATTGTGTGGGGAGACTCAGTTTCCCGGGTTTCCCCCATGGACACATGTTCTTCAGCTGGGTCTGATTTTCTCCAGACAAGCTGTCTTGGGAAGGATTTGGCCAGCCCTAAGAAGCTGAAGGGAAAGGGCGGAGGGGGGTTCTCTCTCTGCCCCCGACAGCCCCGAGCTGGGTCGGTCCCTCAGACCTGGCCAGGGGCAGCCCATCCCCCGGCGCCCTTCCCCGGGGCATCCAAGGGCAGGCTCGGCGCCAGCCCCACCCCGCTCGCCACTGCCCGACCATCGTCCTCCCTCGGGGGGCCTGGGCAGGACAGGGACCCGGCTGTGGGAGGCCTCCAGATCTCAGGCCTGGCACACCGTTTACCAGGCTGCTTCCTCCTCTGACGGGGGCCCAGCACACGCCCCAGGAGACTTGGCAGCCGCCCCCAGGGCTCTATCCTCTGGAACTCGTCCCCTTGGAAGGGGCCTGGCCCAGGTGCCAGGTTCGGCTGGTCGGCCAGCCTCCTTTGGAGAAAGCAGGCAATCCGAGCCAGGCTTGCAGTGGCCCTGGCGTGACACCTGCCACCTCAGGCAGAGGGCCTCCCGCGTGCCCTCCATGGCGGGTTTCTCCCCGGAGCCGTGGCCTGGGCACTAGGAAGGCCGGGCCTCCCCGACTCCCGGGAGGAGGGGCTAGCCCAGTTGCGCCCTGGCCCCCAAACCCTCTGGTGCCATCTGCCTGTCTCGGCACTTCTGACTCCACAGAGCCTTTCCTACATCTGGGCTGCCTGCCGTGGCAAAGTGCAGGCGTGGGGTGAGGCCATGCCTTCTCTTTCCAGGAAAAAGTGAGCCCCTGGCCGAAGCAGCAGGCCCAGGCAGAGCCTTGAGCTTGAAGCCCAGTAGGTCTGTGGCCCTCAGGGCCAGAGCAATGCTTTCAAGGCAGGGAAGCGGCCTGCAAGCTGAGTGGGAGTGGGGGAGGGGAGGGAGACAGCTGAAGCCTAGTCCAGAAGGGCGGCGATGGAAGAGCTGCAGCTGGGTCAGAGCCTGGAGGGAGGGCGGGGCCTTCACTGAGGACCCCCCCCCCCCCGAGGCCAGCCCTAGGCCCAGGCGGTCGCGCATGCGCCCTTGGCCTGTGCGGTGTGTGGGGGCTTGAACCCAAGCCCGCAGGGCTCCCGGAGCGGCCATAGAAAGAAGGGCCCATGGAGAGGTAGGCGAGGTGGGCAGGGGGCGCCACCTTACTCTCCTCAGCTCCCTGAGGGAGAGAGAGAGAGACAGAGACAGAGAGAGAGATCCCTGACCTCTGAGTCTCTGCCTCCACCGCTGGCTGGTGCCAACTCACGCGCCATCCCACTTCCAGCCATCACCCCCACGCCTGCCCCGGGGCCAGCCCCACCACAGAGAGGCCGGTTGGTTCCTGCTCACCTCTGTGCCGTCCCTTCCCGACCTGACCCCAGTGCAGGGGATAAGCTTCAGACAAGTCTTTCCATGTCCCTCTGCATGACAATAGACTTCCTCCCCTCTCCCATTCCACAGGCCCACCCGGGACATCCACCTTTGTCATTAGCTCAGGAGAGGATGCAAGATGAGAATCTCTGCTATTGTGTGGGGGGACTCAGTTTCCCGGGTTTCCCCCATGGACACATGTTCTTCAGCTGGGTCTGATTTTCTCCAGACAAGCTGTCTTGGGAAGGATTTGGCCAGCCCTAAGAACCTGAAGGGAAAGGGCGGAGGGGGGTTCTCTCTCTGCCCCCGACAGCCCCGAGCTGGGTCGGTCCCTCAGACCTGGCCAGGGGCAGCCCATCCCCCGGCGCCCTTCCCCGGGGCATCCAAGGGCAGGCTCGGCGCCAGCCCCACCCCGCTCGCCACTGCCCGACCATCGTCCTCCCTCGGGGGGCCTGGGCAGGACAGGGACCCGGCTCTGGGAGGCCTCCAGATCTCAGGCCTGGCACACCGTTTACCAGGCTGCTTCCTCCTCTGACGGGGGCCCAGCACACGCCCCAGGAGACTTGGCAGCCGCCCCCAGGGCTCTATCCTCTGGAACTCGTCCCCTTGGAAGGGGCCTGGCCCAGGTGCCAGGTTCGGCTGGTCGGCCAGCCTCCTTTGGAGAAAGCAGGCAAGCCGAGCCAGGCTT
Source organism: Diceros bicornis minor (assembly GCF_020826845.1). Classification (NCBI taxonomy): domain Eukaryota; kingdom Metazoa; phylum Chordata; class Mammalia; order Perissodactyla; family Rhinocerotidae; genus Diceros; species Diceros bicornis. The sequence goes on along the minus strand of NW_026691211.1, from coordinate 15,080 downwards.
GCAGTGGCCCTGGCGTGACACCTGCCACCTCAGGCAGAGGGCCTCCCGCGTGCCCTCCATGGCGGGTTTCTCCCCGGAGCCGTGGCCTGGGCACTAGGAAGGCCGGGCCTCCCCGACTCCCGGGAGGAGGGGCTAGCCCAGTTGCGCCCTGGCCCCCAAACCCTCTGGTGCCATCTGCCTGTCTCGGCACTTCTGACTCCACAGAGCCTTTCCTACATCTGGGCTGCCTGCCGTGGCAAAGTGCAGGCGTGGGGTGAGGCCATGGCTTTGTCTTTCCAGGAAAAAATGAGCCCCTGGCCGAAGCAGCAGGCCCAGGCAGAGCCTTGAGCTTGAAGCCCAGTAGGTCTGTGGCCCTCAGGGCCAGAGCAATGCTTTCAAGGCAGGGAAGCGGCCTGCAAGCTGAGTGGGAGTGGGGGAGGGGAGGGAGACAGCTGAAGCCGAGTCCAGAAGGGCGGCGATGGAAGAGCTGCAGCTGGGTCAGAACCTGGAGGGAGGGCGGGGCCTTCACTGAGGACCCCCCCCCCCGAGGCCAGCCCTAGGCCCCCGGCGGTCGCGCATGCGCCCTTGGCCTGTGCGGTGTGTGGGGGCTTGAACCCAAGCCCGCAGGGCTCCCGGAGCGGCCAGAGAAAGAAGGGCCCATGGAGAAGTAGGCGAGGTGGGCAGGGGGCGCCACCTTACTCTCCTCAGCTCCCTGAGGGAGAGAGAGAGAGACAGAGACAGAGAGAGAGATCCCTGACCTCTGAGTCTCTGCCTCCACCGCTGGCTGGTGCCAACTCACGCGCCATCCCACTTCCAGCCATCACCCCCACGCCTGCCCCGGGGCCAGCCCCACCACAGAGAGGCCTGTTGGTTCCTGCTCACCTCTGTGCCGTCCCTTCCCGACCTGACCCCAGTGCAGGGGATAAGCTTCAGACAAGTCTTTCCATGTCCCTCTGCATGACAATAGACTTCCTCCCCTCTCCCATTCCACAGGCCCACCCGGGACATCCACCTTTGTCATTAGCTCAGGAGAGGATGCAAGATGAGAATCTCTGCTATTGTGTGGGGAGACTCAGTTTCCCGGGTTTCCCCCATGGACACATGTTCTTCAGCTGGGTCTGATTTTCTCCAGACAAGCTGTCTTGGGAAGGATTTGGCCAGCCCTAAGAAGCTGAAGGGAAAGGGCGGAGGGGGGTTCTCTCTCTGCCCCCGACAGCCCCGAGCTGGGTCGGTCCCTCAGACCTGGCCAGGGGCAGCCCATCCCCCGGCGCCCTTCCCCGGGGCATCCAAGGGCAGGCTCGGCGCCAGCCCCACCCCGCTCGCCACTGCCCGACCATCGTCCTCCCTCGGGGGGCCTGGGCGGGACAGGGACCCGGCTGTGGGAGGCCTCCAGATCTCAGGCCTGGCACACCGTTTACCAGGCTGCTTCCTCCTCTGACTGGGGCCCAGCACACGCCCCAGGAGACTTGGCAGCCGCCCCCAGGGCTCTATCCTCTGGAACTCGTCCCCTTGGAAGGGGCCTGGCCCAGGTGCCAGGTTCGGCTGGTCGGCCAGCCTCCTTTGGAGAAAGCAGGCAAGCCGAGCCAGGCTTGCAGTGGCCCTGGCGTGACACCTGCCACCTCAGGCAGAGGGCCTCCCGCGTGCCCTCCATGGCGGGTTTCTCCCCGGAGCCGTGGCCTGGGCACTAGGAAGGCCGGGCCTCCCCGACTCCCGGGAGGAGGGGCTAGCCCAGTTGCGCCCTGGCCCCCAAACCCTCTGGTGCCATCTGCCTGTCTCGGCACTTCTGACTCCACAGAGCCTTTCCTACATCTGGGCTGCCTGCCGTGGCAAAGTGCAGGCGTGGGGTGAGGCCATGCCTTCTCTTTCCAGGAAAAAGTGAGCCCCTGGCCGAAGCAGCAGGCCCAGGCAGAGCCTTGAGCTTGAAGCCCAGTAGGTCTGTGGCCCTCAGGGCCAGAGCAATGCTTTCAAGGCAGGGAAGCGGCCTGCAAGCTGAGTGGGAGTGGGGGAGGGGAGGGAGACAGCTGAAGCCGAGTCCAGAAGGGCGGCGATGGAAGAGCTGCAGCTGGGTCAGAGCCTGGAGGGAGGGCGGGGCCTTCACTGAGGACCCCCCCCCCCCCGAGGCCAGGCCTAGGCCACGGCGGTCGCGCATGTGCCCTTGGCCTGTGCGGTGTGTGGGGGCTTGAACCCAAGCCCGCAGGGCTCCCGGAGCGGCCAGAGAAAGAAGGGCCCATGCAGAGGTAGGCGAGGTGGGCAGGGGGCGCCACCTTACTCTCCTCAGCTCCCTGAGGGAGAGAGAGAGAGACAGAGACAGAGAGAGAGATCCCTGACCTCTGAGTCTCTGCCTCCACCGCTGGCTGGTGCCAACTCACGCGCCATCCCACTTCCAGCCATCACCCCCACGCCTGCCCCGGGGCCAGCCCCACCACAGAGAGGACTGTTGGTTCCTGCTCACCTCTGTGCCGTCCCTTCCCGACCTGACCCCAGTGCAGGGGATAAGCTTCAGACAAGTCTTTCCATGTCCCTCTGCATGACAATAGACTTCCTCCCCTCTCCCATTCCACAGGCCCACCCGGGACATCCACCTTTGTCATTAGCTCAGGAGAGGATGCAAGATGAGAATCTCTGCTATTGTGTGGGGGGACTCAGTTTCCCGGGTTTCCCCCATGGACACATGTTCTTCAGCTGGGTCTGATTTTCTCCAGACAAGCTGTCTTGGGAAGGATTTGGCCAGCCCTAAGAACCTGAAGGGAAAGGGCGGAGGGGGGTTCTCTCTCTGCCCCCGACAGCCCCGAGCTGGGTCGGTCCCTCAGACCTGGCCAGGGGCAGCCCATCCCCCGGCGCCCTTCCCCGGGGCATCCAAGGGCAGGCTCGGCGCCAGCCCCACCCCGCTCGCCACTGCCCGACCATCGTCCTCCCTCGGGGGGCCTGGGCAGGACAGGGACCCGGCTCTGGGAGGCCTCCAGATCTCAGGCCTGGCACACCGTTTACCAGGCTGCTTCCTCCTCTGACGGGGGCCCAGCACACGCCCCAGGAGACTTGGCAGCCGCCCCCAGGGCTCTATCCTCTGGAACTCGTCCCCTTGGAAGGGGCCTGGCCCAGGTGCCAGGTTCGGCTGGTCGGCCAGCCTCCTTTGGAGAAAGCAGGCAAGCCGAGCCAGGCTTGCAGTGGCCCTGGCGTGACACCTGCCACCTCAGGCAGAGGGCCTCCCGCGTGCCCTCCATGGCGGGTTTCTCCCCGGAGCCGTGGCCTGGGCACTAGGAAGGCCGGGCCTCCCCGACTCCCGGGAGGAGGGGCTAGCCCAGTTGCGCCCTGGCCCCCAAACCCTCTGGTGCCATCTGCCTGTCTCGGCACTTCTGACTCCACAGAGCCTTTCCTACATCTGGGCTGCCTGCCGTGGCAAAGTGCAGGCGTGGGGTGAGGCCATGCCTTCTCTTTCCAGGAAAAAGTGAGCCCCTGGCCGAAGCAGCAGGCCCAGGCAGAGCCTTGAGCTTGAAGCCCAGTAGGTCTGTGGCCCTCAGGGCCAGAGCAATGCTTTCAAGGCAGGGAAGCGGCCTGCAAGCTGAGTGGGAGTGGGGGAGGGGAGGGAGACAGCTGAAGCCCAGTCCAGAAGGGCGGCGATGGAAGAGCTGCAGCTGGGTCAGAGCCTGGAGGGAGGGCCGGGCCTTCACTGAGGACCCCCCCCCCAGGCCAGCCCTAGGCCCCGGTGGTCGCGCATGCGCCCTTGGCCTGTGCGGTGTGTGGGGGCTTGAACCCAAGCCCGCAGGGCTCCCGGAGCGGCCAGAGAAAGAAGGGCCCATGGAGAGGTAGGCGAGGTGGGCAGGGGGCGCCACCTTACTCTCCTCAGCTCCCTGAGGGAGAGAGAGAGAGACAGAGACAGAGAGAGAGATCCCTGACCTCTGAGTCTCTGCCTCCACCGCTGGCTGGTGCCAACTCACGCGCCATCCCACTTCCAGCCATCACCCCCACGCCTGCCCCGGGGCCAGCCCCACCACAGAGAGGCCGGTTGGTTCCTGCTCACCTCTGTGCCGTCCCTTCCCGACCTGACCCCAGTGCAGGGGATAAGCTTCAGACAAGTCTTTCCATGTCCCTCTGCATGACAATAGACTTCCTCCCCTCTCCCATTCCACAGGTCCACCCACCCGGGACATCCACCATTGTCATTAGCTCAGGAGAGGATGCAAGATGAGAATCTCTGCTATTGTGTGGGGAGACTCAGTTTCCCGGGTTTCCCCCATGGACACATGTTCTTCAGCTGGGTCTGATTTTCTCCAGACAAGCTGTCTTGGGAAGGATTTGGCCAGCCCTAAGAACCTGAAGGGAAAGGGCGGAGGGGGGTTCTCTCTCTGCCCCCGACAGCCCCGAGCTGGGTCGGTCCCTCAGACCTGGCCAGGGGCAGCCCATCCCCCGGCGCCCTTCCCCGGGGCATCCAAGGGCAGGCTCGGCGCCAGCCCCACCCCGCTCGCCACTGCCCGACCATCGTCCTCCCTCGGGGGGCCTGGGCAGGACAGGGACCCGGCTGTGGGTGGCCTCCAGATCTCAGGCCTGGCACACCGTTTACCAGGCTGCTTCCTCCTCTGACGGGGGCCCAGCACACGCCCCAGGAGACTTGGCAGCCGCCCCCAGGGCTCTATCCTCTGGAACTCGTCCCCTTGGAAGGGGCCTGGCCCAGGTGCCAGGTTCGGCTGGTCGGCCAGCCTCCTTTGGAGAAAGCAGGCAAGCCGAGCCAGGCTTGCAGTGGCCCTGGCGTGACACCTGCCACCTCAGGCAGAGGGCCTCCCGCGTGCCCTCCATGGCGGGTTTCTCCCCGGAGCCGTGGCCTGGGCACTAGGAAGGCCGGGCCTCCCCGACTCCCGGGAGGAGGGGCTAGCCCAGTTGCGCCCTGGCCCCCAAACCCTCTGGTGCCATCTGCCTGTCTCGGCACTTCTGACTCCACAGAGCCTTTCCTACATCTGGGCTGCCTGCCGTGGCAAAGTGCAGGCGTGGGGTGAGGCCATGGCTTTGTCTTTCCAGGAAAAAATGAGCCCCTGGCCGAAGCAGCAGGCCCAGGCAGAGCCTTGAGCTTGAAGCCCAGTAGGTCTGTGGCCCTCAGGGCCAGAGCAATTCTTTCAAGGCAGGGAAGCGGCCTGCAAGCTGAGTGGGAGTGGGGGAGGGGAGGGAGACAGCTGAAGCCGAGTCCAGAAGGGCGGCGATGGAAGAGCTGCAGCTGGGTCAGAGCCTGGAGGGAGGGCGGGGCCTTCACTGAGGACCCCCCCCCCCCCCGAGGCCAGCCCTAGGCCCCTGCGGTCGCGCATGCGCCCTTGGCCTGTGCGGTGTGTGGGGGCTTGAACCCAAGCCCGCAGGGCTCCCGGAGCGGCCAGAGAAAGAAGGGCCCATGCAGAGGTAGGCGAGGTGGGCAGGGGGCGCCACCTTACTCTCCTCAGCTCCCTGAGGGAGAGAGAGAGAGACAGAGACAGAGAGAGAGATCCCTGACCTCTGAGTCTCTGCCTCCACCGCTGGCTGGTGCCAACTCACGCGCCATCCCACTTCCAGCCATCACCCCCACGCCTGCCCCGGGGCCAGCCCCACCACAGAGAGGCCGGTTGGTTCCTGCTCACCTCTGTGCCGTCCCTTCCCGACCTGACCCCAGTGCAGGGGATAAGCTTCAGACAAGTCTTTCCATGTCCCTCTGCATGACAATAGACTTCCTCCCCTCTCCCATTCCACAGGCCCACCCGGGACATCCACCTTTGTCATTAGCTCAGGAGAGGATGCAAGATGAGAATCTCTGCTATTGTGTGGGGAGACTCAGTTTCCCGGGTTTCCCCCATGGACACATGTTCTTCAGCTGGGTCTGATTTTCTCCAGACAAGCTGTCTTGGGAAGGATTTGGCCAGCCCTAAGAAGCTGAAGGGAAAGGGCGGAGGGGGGTTCTCTCTCTGCCCCCGACAGCCCCGAGCTGGGTCGGTCCCTCAGACCTGGCCAGGGGCAGCCCATCCCCCGGCGCCCTTCCCCGGGGCATCCAAGGGCAGGCTCGGCGCCAGCCCCACCCCGCTCGCCACTGCCCGACCATCGTCCTCCCTCGGGGGGCCTGGGCGGGACAGGGACCCGGCTGTGGGAGGCCTCCAGATCTCAGGCCTGGCACACCGTTTACCAGGCTGCTTCCTCCTCTGACAGGGGCCCAGCACACGCCCCAGGAGACTTGGCAGCCGCCCCCAGGGCTCTATCCTCTGGAACTCGTCCCCTTGGAAGGGGCCTGGCCCAGGTGCCAGGTTCGGCTGGTCGGCCAGCCTCCTTTGGAGAAAGCAGGCAAGCCGAGCCAGGCTTGCAGTGGCCCTGGCGTGACACCTGCCACCTCAGCCAGAGGGCCTCCCGCGTGCCCTCCATGGCGGGTTTCTCCCCGGAGCCGTGGCCTGGGCACTAGGAAGGCCGGTCCTCCCCGACTCCCGGGAGGAGGGGCTAGCCCAGTTGCGCCCTGGCCCCCAAACCCTCTGGTGCCATCTGCCTGTCTCGGCACTTCTGACTCCACAGAGCCTTTCCTACATCTGGGCTGCCTGCCGTGGCAAAGTGCAGGCGTGGGGTGAGGCCATGCCTTCTCTTTCCAGGAAAAAGTGAGCCCCTGGCCGAAGCAGCAGGCCCAGGCAGAGCCTTGAGCTTGAAGCCCAGTAGGTCTGTGGCCCTCAGGGCCAGAGCAATGCTTTCAAGGCAGGGAAGCGGCCTGCAAGCTGAGTGGGAGTGGGGGAGGGGAGGGAGACAGCTGAAGCCGAGTCCAGAAGGGCGGCGATGGAAGAGCTGCAGCTGGGTCAGAGCCTGGAGGGAGGGCGGGGCCTTCACTGAGGACCCCCCCCCCCCGAGGCCAGGCCTAGGCCACGGCGGTCGCGCATGTGCCCTTGGCCTGTGCGGTGTGTGGGGGCTTGAACCCAAGCCCGCAGGGCTCCCGGAGCGGCCAGAGAAAGAAGGGCCCATGCAGAGGTAGGCGAGGTGGGCAGGGGGCGCCACCTTACTCTCCTCAGCTCCCTGAGGGAGAGAGAGAGAGACAGAGACAGAGAGAGAGATCCCTGACCTCTGAGTCTCTGCCTCCACCGCTGGCTGGTGCCAACTCACGCGCCATCCCACTTCCAGCCATCACCCCCACGCCTGCCCCGGGGCCAGCCCCACCACAGAGAGGACTGTTGGTTCCTGCTCACCTCTGTGCCGTCCCTTCCCGACCTGACCCCAGTGCAGGGGATAAGCTTCAGACAAGTCTTTCCATGTCCCTCTGCATGACAATAGACTTCCTCCCCTCTCCCATTCCACAGGCCCACCCGGGACATCCACCTTTGTCATTAGCTCAGGAGAGGATGCAAGATGAGAATCTCTGCTATTGTGTGGGGGGACTCAGTTTCCCGGGTTTCCCCCATGGACACATGTTCTTCAGCTGGGTCTGATTTTCTCCAGACAAGCTGTCTTGGGAAGGATTTGGCCAGCCCTAAGAACCTGAAGGGAAAGGGCGGAGGGGGGTTCTCTCTCTGCCCCCGACAGCCCCGAGCTGGGTCGGTCCCTCAGACCTGGCCAGGGGCAGCCCATCCCCCGGCGCCCTTCCCCGGGGCATCCAAGGGCAGGCTCGGCGCCAGCCCCACCCCGCTCGCCACTGCCCGACCATCGTCCTCCCTCGGGGGGCCTGGGCAGGACAGGGACCCGGCTCTGGGAGGCCTCCAGATCTCAGGCCTGGCACACCGTTTACCAGGCTGCTTCCTCCTCTGACGGGGGCCCAGCACACGCCCCAGGAGACTTGGCAGCCGCCCCCAGGGCTCTATCCTCTGGAACTCGTCCCCTTGGAAGGGGCCTGGCCCAGGTGCCAGGTTCGGCTGGTCGGCCAGCCTCCTTTGGAGAAAGCAGGCAAGCCGAGCCAGGCTTGCAGTGGCCCTGGCGTGACACCTGCCACCTCAGGCAGAGGGCCTCCCGCGTGCCCTCCATGGCGGGTTTCTCCCCGGAGCCGTGGCCTGGGCACTAGGAAGGCCGGGCCTCCCCGACTCCCGGGAGGAGGGGCTAGCCCAGTTGCGCCCTGGCCCCCAAACCCTCTGGTGCCATCTGCCTGTCTCGGCACTTCTGACTCCACAGAGCCTTTCCTACATCTGGGCTGCCTGCCGTGGCAAAGTGCAGGCGTGGGGTGAGGCCATGCCTTCTCTTTCCAGGAAAAAGTGAGCCCCTGGCCGAAGCAGCAGGCCCAGGCAGAGCCTTGAGCTTGAAGCCCAGTAGGTCTGTGGCCCTCAGGGCCAGAGCAATGCTTTCAAGGCAGGGAAGCGGCCTGCAAGCTGAGTGGGAGTGGGGGAGGGGAGGGAGACAGCTGAAGCCCAGTCCAGAAGGGCGGCGATGGAAGAGCTGCAGCTGGGTCAGAGCCTGGAGGGAGGGCCGGGCCTTCACTGAGGACCCCCCCCCCAGGCCAGCCCTAGGCCCCGGTGGTCGCGCATGCGCCCTTGGCCTGTGCGGTGTGTGGGGGCTTGAACCCAAGCCCGCAGGGCTCCCGGAGCGGCCAGAGAAAGAAGGGCCCATGGAGAGGTAGGCGAGGTGGGCAGGGGGCGCCACCTTACTCTCCTCAGCTCCCTGAGGGAGAGAGAGAGAGACAGAGACAGAGAGAGAGATCCCTGACCTCTGAGTCTCTGCCTCCACCGCTGGCTGGTGCCAACTCACGCGCCATCCCACTTCCAGCCATCACCCCCACGCCTGCCCCGGGGCCAGCCCCACCACAGAGAGGCCGGTTGGTTCCTGCTCACCTCTGTGCCGTCCCTTCCCGACCTGACCCCAGTGCAGGGGATAAGCTTCAGACAAGTCTTTCCATGTCCCTCTGCATGACAATAGACTTCCTCCCCTCTCCCATTCCACAGGTCCACCCACCCGGGACATCCACCATTGTCATTAGCTCAGGAGAGGATGCAAGATGAGAATCTCTGCTATTGTGTGGGGAGACTCAGTTTCCCGGGTTTCCCCCATGGACACATGTTCTTCAGCTGGGTCTGATTTTCTCCAGACAAGCTGTCTTGGGAAGGATTTGGCCAGCCCTAAGAACCTGAAGGGAAAGGGCGGAGGGGGGTTCTCTCTCTGCCCCCGACAGCCCCGAGCTGGGTCGGTCCCTCAGACCTGGCCAGGGGCAGCCCATCCCCCGGCGCCCTTCCCCGGGGCATCCAAGGGCAGGCTCGGCGCCAGCCCCACCCCGCTCGCCACTGCCCGACCATCGTCCTCCCTCGGGGGGCCTGGGCAGGACAGGGACCCGGCTGTGGGTGGCCTCCAGATCTCAGGCCTGGCACACCGTTTACCAGGCTGCTTCCTCCTCTGACGGGGGCCCAGCACACGCCCCAGGAGACTTGGCAGCCGCCCCCAGGGCTCTATCCTCTGGAACTCGTCCCCTTGGAAGGGGCCTGGCCCAGGTGCCAGGTTCGGCTGGTCGGCCAGCCTCCTTTGGAGAAAGCAGGCAAGCCGAGCCAGGCTTGCAGTGGCCCTGGCGTGACACCTGCCACCTCAGGCAGAGGGCCTCCCGCGTGCCCTCCATGGCGGGTTTCTCCCCGGAGCCGTGGCCTGGGCACTAGGAAGGCCGGGCCTCCCCGACTCCCGGGAGGAGGGGCTAGCCCAGTTGCGCCCTGGCCCCCAAACCCTCTGGTGCCATCTGCCTGTCTCGGCACTTCTGACTCCACAGAGCCTTTCCTACATCTGGGCTGCCTGCCGTGGCAAAGTGCAGGCGTGGGGTGAGGCCATGGCTTTGTCTTTCCAGGAAAAAATGAGCCCCTGGCCGAAGCAGCAGGCCCAGGCAGAGCCTTGAGCTTGAAGCCCAGTAGGTCTGTGGCCCTCAGGGCCAGAGCAATTCTTTCAAGGCAGGGAAGCGGCCTGCAAGCTGAGTGGGAGTGGGGGAGGGGAGGGAGACAGCTGAAGCCGAGTCCAGAAGGGCGGCGATGGAAGAGCTGCAGCTGGGTCAGAGCCTGGAGGGAGGGCGGGGCCTTCACTGAGGACCCCCCCCCCCCCCCGAGGCCAGCCCTAGGCCCCTGCGGTCGCGCATGCGCCCTTGGCCTGTGCGGTGTGTGGGGGCTTGAACCCAAGCCCGCAGGGCTCCCGGAGCGGCCAGAGAAAGAAGGGCCCATGCAGAGGTAGGCGAGGTGGGCAGGGGGCGCCACCTTACTCTCCTCAGCTCCCTGAGGGAGAGAGAGAGAGACAGAGACAGAGAGAGAGATCCCTGACCTCTGAGTCTCTGCCTCCACCGCTGGCTGGTGCCAACTCACGCGCCATCCCACTTCCAGCCATCACCCCCACGCCTGCCCCGGGGCCAGCCCCACCACAGAGAGGCCGGTTGGTTCCTGCTCACCTCTGTGCCGTCCCTTCCCGACCTGACCCCAGTGCAGGGGATAAGCTTCAGACAAGTCTTTCCATGTCCCTCTGCATGACAATAGACTTCCTCCCCTCTCCCATTCCACAGGCCCACCCGGGACATCCACCTTTGTCATTAGCTCAGGAGAGGATGCAAGATGAGAATCTCTGCTATTGTGTGGGGAGACTCAGTTTCCCGGGTTTCCCCCATGGACACATGTTCTTCAGCTGGGTCTGATTTTCTCCAGACAAGCTGTCTTGGGAAGGATTTGGCCAGCCCTAAGAAGCTGAAGGGAAAGGGCGGAGGGGGGTTCTCTCTCTGCCCCCGACAGCCCCGAGCTGGGTCGGTCCCTCAGACCTGGCCAGGGGCAGCCCATCCCCCGGCGCCCTTCCCCGGGGCATCCAAGGGCAGGCTCGGCGCCAGCCCCACCCCGCTCGCCACTGCCCGACCATCGTCCTCCCTCGGGGGGCCTGGGCGGGACAGGGACCCGGCTGTGGGAGGCCTCCAGATCTCAGGCCTGGCACACCGTTTACCAGGCTGCTTCCTCCTCTGACAGGGGCCCAGCACACGCCCCAGGAGACTTGGCAGCCGCCCCCAGGGCTCTATCCTCTGGAACTCGTCCCCTTGGAAGGGGCCTGGCCCAGGTGCCAGGTTCGGCTGGTCGGCCAGCCTCCTTTGGAGAAAGCAGGCAAGCCGAGCCAGGCTTGCAGTGGCCCTGGCGTGACACCTGCCACCTCAGCCAGAGGGCCTCCCGCGTGCCCTCCATGGCGGGTTTCTCCCCGGAGCCGTGGCCTGGGCACTAGGAAGGCCGGTCCTCCCCGACTCCCGGGAGGAGGGGCTAGCCCAGTTGCGCCCTGGCCCCCAAACCCTCTGGTGCCATCTGCCTGTCTCGGCACTTCTGACTCCACAGAGCCTTTCCTACATCTGGGCTGCCTGCCGTGGCAAAGTGCAGGCGTGGGGTGAGGCCATGCCTTCTCTTTCCAGGAAAAAGTGAGCCCCTGGCCGAAGCAGCAGGCCCAGGCAGAGCCTTGAGCTTGAAGCCCAGTAGGTCTGTGGCCCTCAGGGCCAGAGCAATGCTTTCAAGGCAGGGAAGCGGCCTGCAAGCTGAGTGGGAGTGGGGGAGGGGAGGGAGACAGCTGAAGCCGAGTCCAGAAGGGCGGCGATGGAAGAGCTGCAGCTGGGTCAGAGCCTGGAGGGAGGGCGGGGCCTTCACTGAGGAGCCCCCCCCCCCCCGAGGCCAGCCCTAGGCCCCGGCGGTCGCGCATGCGCCCTTGGCCTGTGCGGTGTGTGGGGGCTTGAACCCAAGCCCGCAGGGCTCCCGGAGCGTCCAGAGAAAGAAGGGCCCATGGAGAGGTAGGCGAGGTGGGCAGGGGGCGCCACCTTACTCTCCTCAGCTCCCTGAGGGAGAGAGAGAGAGACAGAGACAGAGAGAGAGATCCCTGACCTCTGAGTCTCTGCCTCCACCGCTGGCTGGTGCCAACTCACGCGCCATCCCACTTCCAGCCATCACCCCCACGCCTGCCCCGGGGCCAGCCCCACCACAGAGAGGCCGGTTGGTTCCTGCTCACCTCTGTGCCGTCCCTTCCCGACCTGACCCCAGTGCAGGGGATAAGCTTCAGACAAGTCTTTCCATGTCCCTCTGCATGACAATAGACTTCCTCCCCTCTCCCATTCCACAGGCCCACCCGGGACATCCACCTTTGTCATTAGCTCAGGAGAGGATGCAAGATGAGAATCTCTGCTATTGTGTGGGGAGACTCAGTTTCCCGGGTTTCCCCCATGGACACATGTTCTTCAGCTGGGTCTGATTTTCTCCAGACAAGCTGTCTTGGGAAGGATTTGGCCAGCCCTAAGAAGCTGAAGGGAAAGGGCGGAGGGGGGTTCTCTCTCTGCCCCCGACAGCCCCGAGCTGGGTCGGTCCCTCAGACCTGGCCAGGGGCAGCCCATCCCCCGGCGCCCTTCCCCGGGGCATCCAAGGGCAGGCTCGGCGCCAGCCCCACCCCGCTCGCCACTGCCCGACCATCGTCCTCCCTCGGGGGGCCTGGGCAGGACAGGGACCCGGCTGTGGGAGGCCTCCAGATCTCAGGCCTGGCACACCGTTTACCAGGCTGCTTCCTCCTCTGACGGGGGCCCAGCACACGCCCCAGGAGACTTGGCAGCCGCCCCCAGGGCTCTATCCTCTGCAACTCGTCCCCTTGGAAGGGGCCTGGCCCAGGTGCCAGGTTCGGCTGGTCGGCCAGCCTCCTTTGGAGAAAGCAGGCAAGCCGAGCCAGGCTTGCAGTGGCCCTGGCGTGACACCTGCCACCTCAGGCAGAGGGCCTCCCGCGTGCCCTCCATGGCGGGTTTCTCCCCGGAGCCGTGGCCTGGGCACTAGGAAGGCCGGGCCTCCCCGACTCCCGGGAGGAGGGGCTAGCCCAGTTGCGCCCTGGCCCCCAAACCCTCTGGTGCCATCTGCCTGTCTCGGCACTTCTGACTCCACAGAGCCTTTCCTACATCCGGGCTGACTGCCGTGGCAAAGTGTAGGCGTGGGGTGAGGCCATGCCTTCTCTTTCCAGGAAAAAGTGAGCCCCTGGCCGAAGCAGCAGGCCCAGGCAGAGCCTTGAGCTTGAAGCCCAGTAGGTCTGTGGCCCTCAGGGCCAGAGCAATGCTTTCAAGGCAGGGAAGCGGCCTGCAAGCTGAGTGGGAGTGGGGGAGGTGAGGGAGACAGCTGAAGCCGAGTCCAGAAGGGCGGCAATGGAAGAGCTGCAGCTGGGTCAGAGCCTGGAGGGAGGGCGGGGCCTTCACTGAGGACCCCCCCCCTGAGGCCAGCCCTAGGCCCCGGCGGTCGCGCATGCGCCCTTGGCCTGTGCGGTGTGTGGGGGCTTGAACCCAAGCCCGCAGGGCTCCCGGAGCGGCCAGAGAAAGAAGGGCCCATGGAGAGGTAGGCGAGGTGGGCAGGGGGCGCCACCTTACTCTCCTCAGCTCCCTGAGGGAGAGAGAGAGAGACAGAGACAGAGAGAGAGATCCCTGACCTCTGAGTCTCTGCCTCCACCGCTGGCTGGTGCCAACTCACGCGCCATCCCACTTCCAGCCATCACCCCCACGCCTGCCCCGGGGCCAGCCCCACCACAGAGAGGCCGGTTGGTTCCTGCTCACCTCTGTGCCGTCCCTTCCCGACCTGACCCCAGTGCAGGGGATAAGCTTCAGACAAGTCTTTCCATGTCCCTCTGCATGACAATAGACTTCCTCCCCTCTCCCATTCCACAGGTCCACCCACCCGGGACATCCACCATTGTCATTAGCTCAGGAGAGGATGCAAGATGAGAATCTCTGCTATTGTGTGGGGAGACTCAGTTTCCCGGGTTTCCCCCATGGACACATGTTCTTCAGCTGGGTCTGATTTTCTCCAGACAAGCTGTCTTGGGAAGGATTTGGCCAGCCCTAAGAACCTGAAGGGAAAGGGCGGAGGGGGGTTCTCTCTCTGCCCCCGACAGCCCCGAGCTGGGTCGGTCCCTCAGACCTGGCCAGGGGCAGCCCATCCCCCGGCGCCCTTCCCCGGGGCATCCAAGGGCAGGCTCGGCGCCAGCCCCACCCCGCTCGCCACTGCCCGACCATCGTCCTCCCTCGGGGGGCCTGGGCAGGACAGGGACCCGGCTGTGGGTGGCCTCCAGATCTCAGGCCTGGCACACCGTTTACCAGGCTGCTTCCTCCTCTGACGGGGGCCCAGCACACGCCCCAGGAGACTTGGCAGCCGCCCCCAGGGCTCTATCCTCTGGAACTCGTCCCCTTGGAAGGGGCCTGGCCCAGGTGCCAGGTTCGGCTGGTCGGCCAGCCTCCTTTGGAGAAAGCAGGCAAGCCGAGCCAGGCTTGCAGTGGCCCTGGCGTGACACCTGCCACCTCAGGCAGAGGGCCTCCCGCGTGCCCTCCATGGCGGGTTTCTCCCCGGAGCCGTGGCCTGGGCACTAGGAAGGCCGGGCCTCCCCGACTCCCGGGAGGAGGGGCTAGCCCAGTTGCGCCCTGGCCCCCAAACCCTCTGGTGCCATCTGCCTGTCTCGGCACTTCTGACTCCACAGAGCCTTTCCTACATCTGGGCTGCCTGCCGTGGCAAAGTGCAGGCGTGGGGTGAGGCCATGCCTTCTCTTTCCAGGAAAAAGTGAGCCCCTGGCCGAAGCAGCAGGCCCAGGCAGAGCCTTGAGCTTGAAGCCCAGTAGGTCTGTGGCCCTCAGGGCCAGAGCAATGCTTTCAAGGCAGGGAAGCGGCCTGCAAGCTGAGTGGGAGTGGGGGAGGGGAGGGAGACAGCTGAAGCCCAGTCCAGAAGGGCGGCGATGGAAGAGCTGCAGCTGGGTCAGAGCCTGGAGGGAGGGCGGGGCCTTCACTGAGGAGCCCCCCCCCCCCCCCCCCGAGGCCAGCCCTAGGCCCCGGCGGTCGCGCATGCGCCCTTGGCCTGTGCGGTGTGTGGGTGCTTGAACCCAAGCCCGCAGGGCTCCCGGAGCGGCCAGAGAAAGAAGGGCCCATGGAGAGGTAGGCGAGGTGGGCAGGGGGCGCCACCTTACTCTCCTCAGCTCCCTGAGGGAGAGAGAGAGAGACAGAGACAGAGAGAGAGATCCCTGACCTCTGAGTCTCTGCCTCCACCGCTGGCTGGTGCCAACTCACGCGCCATCCCACTTCCAGCCATCACCCCCACGCCTGCCCCGGGGCCAGCCCCAGCACAGAGAGGCCGGTTGGTTCCTGCTCACCTCTGTGCCGTCCCTTCCCGACCTGACCCCAGTGCAGGGGATAAGCTTCAGACAAGTCTTTCCATGTCCCTCTGCAT